>NW_013667715.1:3016-14755 GCF_000517525.1 Limulus polyphemus
AATATCGTGTGATGCCATTCGGGCTTAGCAATGCCCAAGCAACATTTGAGAGGCTGATGAAAAGGGTACTGGAAGGCCTACAATGGAGGATAGTCCAAGTGTACCTAAATGATGTCATTGTATTTGCAACAACTTTTGATGAGGAAATGTCCCAGCTAGAGGAAGTATTTAAGGGTTTGAAAGCAGCAAACCTCAAATTCCATCCCAAGAAATGCCACTTGTTCCAGAAAGAGATGCTTTACTTAGGTCACATTGTAAGTGAGCACAGTGTGCAAACTGATCCTGACAAGGTGAAAGCAATGCATGATTGGCCAACGCCAGACAATGTGGGAGAGTTAAGAAGTTTCTTGGGACTCTGTACCTATTACCGGAAGTTTGTGAAGCACTTTGCAACTATAGCTGCTCCACTACATGATTTGACCAAAAAAGCCAGAAATTTGAATGGACAGTTTCTTGCCAGCATGCTTTCAAGACATGTACAGAATTTACAAACATAAAATTAAAATTCAACAAAGTCTCTTAATTTTATGGGACGTATTTTCTTCCATACTGGTCTCCATCTCGTTGGCTTCTGCTTCACGTGGGTTTCATCTGCTCCATCAGGAAATGTTCCATTATCGGTAACAGTCACACCATTGTTAGTAACTTCATTAATGACTTCAACGTTTCCCTTCTCTAAACCTTCTCTAAACCGGGTAGAGTTTCTTCTTCGACAGTGGCTATTTCAGGTGACACATCTTCAGCAGCGTCATTTGTTCCTTTGTTCACTTTGTTCCACTTCGTTGAGAAAGAATAAACTAGTTTTATTCAAGAAAGGACTTGTATCGCGGAAGTTCTTCAGAAAAAAAAAAACATTTACGGGAAATTAACAAATGACCAGATACGCAACAGTATATTTGTGAGGGTATTATAAAGCTTGCATTCAATGAAATAATGTCGTCTACCATGATTTTGAAATTTTAATTTAAATGTTTTGTATTGTTTCGCTAAAGGAAATTTTGGCATGACGAAGTAATGATGCGTAAAAACTAAAAACTTCCTGAGTGTCTAGATTTTACGTGAAGTCTCAATTTTTTTAAGACTTGGGAAAAACAAATATCTTAATATAAGACTCCAGTGAATTAGTCTATTAGTTATGTTACGTATCTGCTTGTTTGTTTCCAGTAGAAATTATTATCGAGGATCTTCAACGATACAAGTCCTTTCTTGATTAAACAAGTTTATTCTTCCTCGATACAAACTTTTAGTACACAGTAGTTCCACAATCAGTACGTTTCTCGTCACTTTAAACTTAACAACTTTTATAATACATGCTAAAAATCACAGCGATTCATAATCTTGAATTCATAAGCTCAAAACTAACAAAATCATAAATTACACAGAACTCAAAGTAACTACTGCTCTCTCTTCATTCATATATCCCTCCACGCTGGCTTTCCTCTGCCAGGCTTATATACTAACGAAGAGGGCATCTCGAACACACTAGGACTTCCCCGATCATACGAGAAACTCATCACGCACGCCACCAGAGTCACGTGACTTCCGCTGTTGTAACAGTTGGAAGGTCTTGACTCTGTATCGTAGATACGGGAGGAAATTTAACCTGTTAGTGTGTTTCGCTGTATTTATGCGTAGGTTTATCGCTTCTTTATGGTCGTAAAACTGTTTAACTGAAATTGTAAAACTTTCAGTTGAAGGAAAAAAAAATCGCTTTCCACTTCCCTAAGATAGATAGCTATAACACTAAGTGATCCAGACAAAAATTCTGCTTAAAACAAAATCAGCTTAAACATAAATTGTAAACCAATACATAATTTATATATATAGCATATCTATATTTCGCATTCTATTAAATTATTTATAAATTATAAATCACAACTTTCTAGTTAGAATTATACGTTAATTTCTGGGTTTAACGATTTATTAGATGGAAGTCAATTATATATGTTTTACTGATAATATATAGTCATTCATATGTGTCACAAGACTGTTTATCTATACATGATAATTATTTAATTTGTTTGCCATGAAGTTTTTGATGAACTATTACATCCCACGTTGCTATCTATATCTAAGTAGCTTTGGTGCTCGTGAAAGATGAAGCTAGCGTTATTAATTATTATTTTTGGCTTTCAATTTCTTAATGAGTTTCAAGACAATTCACTAATTATGTTCTGCATTTTCTTGTCTTAATTATCAGCATATGTTTAACTATATGTATAATATATCCTCCCATCAATCCCGGTTAATTATTTTCTGGGTTTTCGATAAAGTGAATGGAGGTTAGCTGGAAGAAATTTATAAACATTTTGAATTAACTTTAATATATAGCAGCATCTATAGTTAGAGGGTGTTTGTAAGTTAAAAGTAAAGTTGACAAAATTTGATAAAGCAATATTAATGTTACCACACTGACTTAAATGTTTAGAGAATTGCACATATTTCCTTTACTTAATGAAAATAAAAAGTCAGTTTGTAAAAAAGTATCAACAGGTTAGACGCAAAGCAACACAAAATTACTTATGAATTACGCGCTCTTGTGGTCCCTTTGGATCATCGGTAAGTTTTTGGACTTACAATGCTAAATACTCGGGGTTCGATTCCCTGCGTTGGTCTGAGCACAGATATCCCATTGTGCAGCTTTGTGCTAAAACGAAAACACGAACACGAGCTGTTATGTTTGAACTAAAATCTTTATTGTGTCTCGCTAATTAGCAAACCGTGAATAAATATAGTGGCTAATAGCTTAGTATTCTTAAATTAACTGATGCATATCTTACAGAAATGTTTTAAGAATACTGTTTAAAGTAGAAGGTATGAATAATTCATCAAATATAAAGTAATAGCACCTCATAAAATAATGTGATAAGTCCTATAATGATCTTGGAGCTATTTCCT
Organism: Limulus polyphemus; assembly: GCF_000517525.1. NCBI lineage: Eukaryota > Metazoa > Arthropoda > Merostomata > Xiphosura > Limulidae > Limulus > Limulus polyphemus. The sequence continues at coordinate 5,915 of NW_013667715.1, forward strand.
TCGTAAATGATCTTACTTAGTTTCAGTTGCATATTTGTGTACTACTGTGTACTCAAATCTCACGATTTTCATTGTAACCAGATTCTGTAGAAAGTGGCTTTGTCAATCTTTGCACAGAAATTGCCTATTAAACTGATGTTTAACAGACCAAAGGTACAAATGTTCAATGGAGTTGCGTCAAAAGAACTGACAGGAGTGTGATTAAATATGATTCCTAAAATTGTAGTTTCTTCAGCTAAAAACATAGCGTTGTAAGCTATATTTTCAATGTTTTGATTGAGATGTTTGCTAGAAAGAACTGCTAATCACAGTGGTGATCTAATAATCAAGAACGTTTGCGTAGTATATGGAAGTAGGGGACACATTAAAAATACGAGAATCAGTGACGCATTGAGTAAATGAGAAGTTACCGAGTAATGAGTGATTGAGTTAGTTCAATGCCAAAAGTTATTAAGTGAGAATTATCGTGTCTACTCAGTTAATTGACCCATTAGCAAGGATATTCTGTAAATTTTCTATTAGTAAGTTAGACATAGGTAGCATTAGTTTCGGAATTTTTGTTGCAACATTGTTTTTGAACTCAGGCTTACAACTTTTGTCAAAGTGAACGTAGCTTGTAGAAACTTTATAGAATAAATAAATTGATTTATTATAGTTACATTGGCTGGACTGCATATTTTTTACTAAGTAATGCAAAATAGTCTGCCCAACGATACATCACCAATGTCAAAATTGGGATTATTTCGATGAAATTAAAATAGAATTTAGTAAACTTAACCTTTCAAGATGACCTTAGGGAGGGAAAGCTGAATTAAAAGTTAAAAGAAATTCAAGAAAAAAAGAGACAGAAAATTGAAGGAAAAACAAAAAGAAACTTACAGAAAAATAAAAGAAGACAGGGGATAAGATGAGATAGAGAATTAAAAGAAGATTAAGATATAAAACATATATAATGACAAAACTGAAGAAATGCAAAAGAGGTCACTGAGGTAGAAAAGAACATCAGTAATAGGATAAAACATCTGGAAAACGAATTAGTAAATGCAGAAATTAAACCAGCCACGCCTCTTTCTGCAACTGCTCAAGAATTCTAATCTGAAACACTATCTATTACGAAATATGGAATGTGAGAACTTAATTAGTTTCCACCTATTACCACTACTGCTATGCTATCTGTTACTGCAGGACCTTCCTGGACTACTCCAGCTATGTCACTACCCAAGCCAATTCCAGAACTTATTTGACCAATTCAACAACATTGCCCAATTGAGAAATAAATTGAATTTGATGGAAAGTACCGCGGGGCATATCAAGCTCAGTTTGAAATAATTTCCAAAATAAACAGGTGGAATAGTGAACAACAAGCTATTCACTATAAAAACATTAAGTAACCTTTCAGCTGAGAGCTGTGACAACTATCAAGTGTTGGTAGTTGCCTTGTCCAATAGGTTCGTAGTGGCACACCAAAAAATCTAGAGCAAAGATTCAGAATAAGATATAAAGGAAAAAAAGAGACCTTAGCCAAACTTGCAGAAGTATTGGAAAGGTTTGTCAAATTATCTTACCCAGATGCTGTACGTGATATGATGGATTTATTGGCATATGACCAGTTGATAGATGCCATAAGAGACGAGTATTTGTGAATTAGGCTAAAGCAAAATCAATGTTCATCTCTAAAGAAAGCTTTCCAGTTGATGGTGGAACTTTAATCCATTAAAGTTGCAGATGAATATAAATACACCATCTCAAAGTTACAGGATCCTCAAATCAGTTAGTATTGAAACATCATTTCACCCTGGTGATAGTGTAGAAAAACTGAGAGAATTAATCCGACAGCTTGTTACACAGAATGGTGGAAATACACAAAAAATAGGTGCTTCAAGTGTAAGGTGAAAGAAAATATCGGGAAGAACTGTAAATTAAAGTATTTATGGAATAAGCACTCTTCCCAGGATACTAGAAAGTTTGGTTTGTTTTGAATTTTGCGCAAAGCTACACGACGGCTATCTGGGCTAGTCGTCCCTAATTTAACAGTGAAGACTAGATGGAAGACAGCTAGTCATCACCTCCTACCGACAACTCTTGGACTACTCTTTTACCAACGAATAGTGGGATTAACCATCACATTATAAAGTTCCCATGGCTGAAAGGGTGAGCATGTTTGGTGGGAAGGGGATTCTATCCCGCGACCCTCGGATTGCGAGTCAAGCACCCTAACCATCTGGCCATACTGGACCTATTGGTAATAGACGTTGGCACATAATAGAGGGAAATACCACCAGCTAACTGATGAACAAGATAGACAAAGTAGTCTAAAACTTGACTTTAAATATCAAAGATCCAGGGTGAGAATGTAAGGTTGGTGAAATCTAATTGAGCAAAAGGTCAGCCAGGTGTGTAACTGTGGTTAGAGGGTTTGTTTAAGTTAGTCACAATCTAGTGTTTTAAGTTCCTATTTAATTAAAAGGTATGGGTTGAAAAGCGAATTGTTCTTCATTATTAGGGTTTATCATACTTTTCAATTTTGGTTCATGTTTAATTACTATTAAGTGTATTATACATGTACGTAATGTACTTTGTTTTGTATAATATCAAAATTGGTTTTGCATTAGTGAATCTAATATCACTGTGTGAACAGTGGGGTTAGTTTGCACTTTAGCCTGTATAAAAGATTTTTCTGTATTTTGTGCTGGATATCAAAATATCAGTCAGTGCCTTGGATAAAAGGGTATTTTGATGTAACAGTGGTTGAACTAATTTTTTTGTGTTATATTGTCTATTTCAATTTTTTATTATTTGTACTTTCTAGTGGGATTCACTTTAACATATACTTTAAAGAACTTGTTATGTTCATTATCACAGTTTTTCTGTTTGTATTATAGAAATTTTATCATTTTAAAGGGTTATGACTTGTATTCATTTGCATTTGTACTTGTATCTTTGTGAAAGGGTATTTTATGTATCATTTCTGTGTTAAACGGTATTTTTGTCAAGATCATTGTAATATTGAATTCTTTGTTAAAAAGTTTTAGTTTGCTTGTACGTAACATACTTTTTCCTTAAACAGTTATTGTAATGAAATTATTATTCTGTGCAATTTGTGAGACCTCTGTGATAAAGAGTTCATTTTGTAGTTTCTTTGCCTAAAAGTATTCTCATTGGGTATCATTCATTGTTTAAGGGTTGTGATATTTGTGTGGCATGTAAGTATTTTCGGAAGTGAGAAAAAGTAACTTACTCCTCAACCTATGCAAGTTTAAAGTTTATTGAATTTAATATCAAAGTTAATTATAAGATTGAGAACAATTCTGAATTAGGGAAGACAGTAAATGTGATATGTAAATATACCAAAGTTTCCATCTTCTTTTATTGTTATAGTATTTATTCTTTGTTCTAAATATGTGCATATTTCACATAATATGTAATTTAGAAAACTGCTAAGTAGATCTTGTTTCAAGTAACATTTGTTGTTTTCAGAAGTAAATAATACCCATTACTGCCTGGAAGAACATTGTTTAATATGAGATGTTATGTAATAATGCTGACAGAAATATCCTTCAATGGCTTTTCAGGCGATATCTGGATATTATGGTACTACCAATGTTGTAATGAGAATAACCAGCCATGTGAGTAGCACCTATCATAGTGGGTAAATGCAACTTCTGATATGACACCTCACCTCTACTCAAATAATAGCTTTTCTCGTTCATTACTGCCCTCTATATGCGCAATGTTTGCTCGCCACTAGCCTTGATACTCCCACCTGCTTACACGTGGTACAGCTGCACTGTAGCACCCAACTAAGCATGCAACAGCCCTCCACCAATATGAGTGAAACGCGCCCTCCTGGCAGCAGTAAGTTTTCGGATTTGCAGTGCTAAAATCAGGGATTTGATTCTTCTCAGAGGATACAGCAGATAGCCCGATGTGGCTTTGCTGTAATAAAACACACACACTCTCTCCTGGTGCAGCTGACTTCATCTTTTCTCGTTTTGGCATACTAAAGATATATCAAATTTTCACTTGCATTTGCTTCGATTTTTTGATTGCACGATTTTATTCCAGATTTATTAATTTGTTTTCTACAGTGACTAAATACTGTAAGTCGTTTTATAAGTTTGCACTCTAAGTTCAGTTTGAATAACGAATTCCCTATTTCAAATTGCAACAACAATTACTGTTGTCACTTCTTCCACTACACTTCAACCTACAGTTTCTTAGACTCTGGGCTCCACTCTTTCTGCTGAGGAGGCTTCAGTTTTAGTATTTTATGAGTTGGAGTCCATTATACACCCTCCTGTGTCTCCTGATAACAGACCAGATATTCCGTGTCCTGAAGAACCTAGACAGGATGAAGAGGAATTTGATAGTCTATTTCCACTTCCGTCCTTTGCCATGAAATGTTGAATCCCACCTGTGGACGATCCCAGACCAGCTTCTACCTTCCTAGATATGGTGTCACAGGTATGTTATATTTTGTCTGTATTCCATGTGTCTTATGACCCCTCTCCTTCCCTTCTGCATTCTACCTCTTCCTCAAATTACCTTGTTTTGCTACCCTCTCCAGATATCGAGCTCAATGCTGATCAGTTTACAGCATAGTTACATTCTGGGGTCAGCATGCTCAACCCCTCATATCTCAGATTTTCACACATTAGTGCACCATCATTCATAATATCCTTTTCTGAACTGACAAAACTTAAAGAATTTTTGGCTCAGGTATAGTAGATTCTGACCCTGAGAGATTTTTCCATTTCCCTGAGAGGTTTTCTAAGGATCCTCGTTCCCTCATGATTTCCACTTTGGCAGTTGTCTTTCTCAGCCCTTTCCCTACAAACATGACTCCTCTGTTGATGGGGTCTCTTGGGTAGAGATGCACATTTAACTCAAGTGCACCTACCCATGTATTATTTGCAGGGCCTTCATATGCCTCTATTTTTACACTTGTCAGTCTTTGGAGATCTTCCTGACTCATTAGAGTCCAGAGTGGAGGCTGCCAGTCACACTCCCCCCTTTCATTTTTGGTCTTTCATCTCTCACAGACTTCACCTGCTCCTGTTCCTGTATCCCACCTTCTTTCTTCCTGTCCTCCTATCCCGATTTCGGCAACTAGCCATCAAAATGCTCATCACCGGGTCTCCTGCTATTAACATTACTAGAGATTATACAGTAGTTTCTGCCACGGATGGAGCATGCTTGGCCAATGGAGTAATTTCACCTCTGATCCTTGAGTGTTTCAAGTGTTATCTGAAGGACTTTCATTTATTTTCTAACTTCATCTCTCCTATTCCCACACCCCATTCCCTTCCCTATTCCTCGGAATCCAGTTTCATGCCAGTGTCTTTCCAAAACAGTTCAAGCTCGTTTTCACAAGGACACTATTGAGCCCATCAGTCACCTTTCTCTGGAGTTAGATTTCCGGTTGTTCATAATTCCCAAGAAGGCCAGGGATTGCCATCTTGTCATAGGTCTATCCAGTCTCAACTGTTTCATTACCTTTCCTCTTTCACCATGAAGTCCTTCCTCTCTCTTCATTGGGAATTAACTGCGAGTCTTTGGATGACAATGGTAGATGTTGCACACGCTTACCTTCACATCCATATTTCCCTGACATCCAGATGTTACCTTCGTTTTGTCCACAAAGGTAAAGTATGTCGTTTGGTCTGGCTGTTGCACCCTATGTATTCTGTCAGATGACTTAGGCATTTGCCTGACTCCATCATTCTCATGGACTGTGGTTTTACCATTAAATATATTGCTTTTAGCTCCATCTGAACAAACATTTCACATTTGCTTCTTCAAGTAGTTATTCATATGGATTGGTTTGTCAGGTTGTAGAAGTCCTTTATAATCATAACCCATTACTTCATCCGTTTGGGAGTTTTTTTCAACTCCTATCTCAGTCAAGTCCTGCCTTCTCATCTCCAATAGAGATTGATGGAGCTCCTAGTTTTCAAAACTCAGTCCTCTCTTCTTCTCACTGCACATAAAGTTCTTTCTCTTTTGGGGACTTAGGTTTCCATGGAAGCCTCCATTTCCCTGGGTTGTGCTCACATGCATGCTCTGCCATTCATTAATCTTTGAACAATTTCGTCCCTTTGGTATGTATCTGGGTTGCAGTTTTTTCCCAAGATGTCAGCAGCTCGTGAAGGTTATGTCATATTCTCACCTATTTCCCTCTTTTCAATTTCCCATTTGTATTCCCACTCCAATATATATTGTTTCCTCTATCCTGTTCATGTTCTCCATTACTATGTTACAAGAATAGCTTCCTTCCATGGTTCCTGTTCCCACCTGCTTCTCCATCAGAACCTTTCCTCTACCTGAGACATTCCCTCTGTCACTCTTACAGGTTGGACTTGCCAACTTATTTCGTTGGCTTATTCTTTCTTGTATCCCAATTCCAGACATATTTTCCTGGTATCCTCTCATCAGATCTGGCACCTCACCCTCTCCTTGGCTGCCCATTAGAGGAAATCATCCAAGTTAGCATGTGGACCACACCACACACCTTCATTTCTCATTATATTCACCATGTGGCCATCTCCTCCTCATCAAGTCACTGAGTACTGCCTGTTGCCATCCTACAGACACCTCAGTTCAACTGTGAGTGGATAAGCAATCTTCTATTTTATTATTTCCATTACAGGAGTACATTTTGCATGTTGGATCACACTCTGTGGTGACTGTCCAGGTACACTAATCTATAAATGCGCACTATAATACCCACTGTTGAGATGGGGTGTTCTACAAGATTGCTACAAATTCCCTTGCAGTATTTTGCTTCATACATAACTCCATACCAGACCATACCAACTCACAGACTATCAAAAGTAAACAGTGTTGTGGTCCCCCATTGTACTTTCTCCAGCATTGTGTCCCTCCAGTCTCCCCACTCATTATACCTCCCCTTTTCGAGTAGAATACAAGAATCCTTGCCATTTACCAGCTCCTAGTCACTGGAGTGGTGGACCATGGATGCATACTTCTAAGTGTGCTCAAGCCCACTAATCTAAGAGTAGGGCTGTGGTGTTCTGTCGGTGTGAACCCTCGTTCTAACACAGACCAGAAGACAAATACCCAATGACATCTGGTTTATGACTGGAGATGACCAACCAAATACAGTTCACCCCTCCAGCTGAAATTCCTCAACCTCCTACTGCCTGGATGTCAGTTCCCAGGTGGTCTGATTTGGATTTGAGTTGGACCAGCCAACATAAGTTATCGTACATGTGGATAATAGGGACGCTCCCTCTACCTTAGACTGGATGATAAATTCTCAATGCCACCTGATTTTGGACTGGATTTGGCTCACCATGTTGCATTCCCCCCTTCCCACCATTGCCCAGATGTCAGGTTCCTGAGTGGCCTGGTATTGGTTGTGTGCTGGTTTTGCACACATATTCCCTGCCTGAGTTGTTGGAATGGAAGTAGTTTTCCCTTCTGCTTCCTAGGCTTGAGGTGAAGATGGATGAGATCCTCCCCCGACCAAAGACTGGATGACAAACACCCAGTGCCATCTGTTTTTGGACTGGAACTGACTAACCTATTATGATCTCACACACACTAGCCACTCTACACAATTTGGTGAAACCAATTACTATTTGAACGTGTCTTTTCCGCCTGATTTAGCGAAACATTTTCAAAAAGGGAAAAAAGAGTATAACTCGTACAGATGTGGTGCGGTCTTCCATGGGTGTGTTCCTCTACATAGAGGTTTCATACTCCATGTGCTCTCTTTGGACGCTTTCTGAAGGGTGCTCATCTAGGTAAATTTTGCACTGGTTCATCCACCAGTTCAATGTGGGATTCTAGCTATTATGTGAAAGGAGGTAAGGTATCATCTATACTGAAATTATATTTCCGATAGATACTTTCCTTCTCTCACACTTCCCACCCATTCTCTCCACTGTCAGTGCATCTTTTTGTCTCATCTCGAAGTGTTGAGAATGCTCTACAATACAGAGGGAGTTAGCTGCGCCAGGAAGGTGTGTCGTGCTCCTGTTGGTGGAGGGTTGTCGTATGCTTATTTGTTGCTATAGAATTTTGCAGCCTGGTAAAAAATCTCGACTGAGTAAGGAAAAAGATATGGAAGAGTAAGCAGTTGAGAGAGTTCAAGTGAAAGTGATGGTCCAGCATGTTTAAAACATCTATGCAGGTGCACACACGCTTTTTTGTTTCATTATATAATAAAGTATGTTAATTTTGCATTCTACTGTGTCCAACCTCATTAGTTCATTTAACATCGATCTAGTCAGTAAGAGTTTTAGTACTACTCCATAACCAATATCTTGGTTAAATCTCTGGCACACCAATCGGCTTTAGCTTAATTCAGTTCTACCTGGATACACCATAGCTTGACTAATTAAAAATTATAGCACCTGGACATGAATTTTACTATTTTATATGTTTAAACGTTTTAGAAAGTCTAAACTACTAACTTTTTTCAATAAATTAAAAACCAGTGTAGACTGACAAGTAAAAGGATTTAAACAAATGATTATTATAATAAATAGTGATAAAATTGAGGTACAGAAGCCTTAATATAAAAACATTTTGACAATACATTTTGATATTTATACTCATTCAAAATAATTCATATGCAACTTTAAGTGCATTTAAAATGTAATTTTTCTGCCTTTCTAAACTACTGAAATAAAGTTGGTTTACTTTAATGTCATAAAATAGTGCTAGCAATCTTCATTGATTGTAAATTTCAAATAAATAATAAATTTTAACCCCCAAAAAACTATGATCACATATTTCAAAGTTATACATGATCTTTAAGTCTTATCATTCTTATACCATCATTCAAGGTTTCCACCAAAACTATCCATACAT
>NW_013667715.1:15720-17572 GCF_000517525.1 Limulus polyphemus
CATGTGGACGTGCATTGTCGTGGAGAAGAAGAACACCTTTCCGGTTGAATAGTGAAGGGCGTTTTTGATGAAGGCTTGATTTAAACGTTCCAGTTGCTGACTATAGATCTCTGTATTGACAGTTCGCTGTGGATTGAGGAGTTCAAAATGAATTACTCCTTTGATGTCCCACCAAATGCAAAGCATAACTTTCTGCGAATGGAGTCCAGGTTTTGGGGTCGGAAGTGATTTTTGTTTAGGACTGAGCCATTGTTTTTGGCGTTTAATATTCGTATAGAAAATCCATTTTTCATCACCGTTGACAATTCTGTCCAAATATGGTTCATGCGCATTACGTTCCAGAAGAGATGAAGCAACGTTCACCTGTTCGCAACGATGATCATCGGAGAGTTTGAAAGGCACCCAAACACCTTCTTTATGGAGTTTTCCCATATTCCTTAGATGTTTACGTATTGTTTCATGAGAGACGTGCAATTTCAGGGCCATTTCACGAATGTATTGCCTTGGGTTAGATTTGACAAGCATCTTCAGAACATCAATATCAATTTCAACATGCCGACCCCTGCCATCACAGTTTTTAAGACTAAAGTCACCTGAACGAAATTTGCTGAACCATCGTTGACACTTACGAATGTTCAAGACATTTCCATAAACTTCTTTGATATTCTTTGTGGCTACAAAGGCATTATTTCCCTTCTTGTATTCAAACATCATTACATGTCGAATGTGTGTCTCGTCGTGTGCCATCACAATAAGAGATCAGAGCATACAAAACCTTATACATTATATTGGATACGCTAACGTGACGTTTAGGGAGTTCATTTAGCTATTATACGTGATGTACGTTCTTTGGGGGGGGGGGGGTTATGAAACTGTTCCCAAACGCGACATTAATTTCTTGACGGCCTAATACAGACATGTAAACTCTTTAATACAAATTAGAATACCAGTGAACAAAGAAAATTATATGAAATATCCTTTACTACAGAAGTACAACATAATGATAACCTTCAAAAAATACAAAATAAATGAAATGATGCAATGTGTAAAACATTTGACTAGTAAACTGTACAGAGGTATCATAAGATAAAGTTACAGTAGTACTACCTCGAAGTGAAGAATTAACAACTATGATATATCACCTTGAAGTTAAAAGGGGACTCTGCATTATGCACTTTATTTGATAATTTTTGATAAAGTTATCTCTTGGGTAAACATCAGAACGGAAACAAGTGATCAAAGAAAGAGGCATTCTTCAGGAATGCCTCTTTCATTACAAAATACCAGATGCACAAAAGTTTAGGTTCTTCTCTATGCAGAATGGTCAAAGAAGAAATTACAGAGAAATATGAAAGAAAGAGTGAACTGTAAATCTTTTGTGGTTTATTTTTATCATTAGTGACACAACCATCAGTAAGTATGGAAACAAAACAGATTAGAAAATTTTGTGGCCACAGAAAAGGTTTATATATATATACACACAAACACACAGTATTATAGCTACAAAAACAAGTAATGAGGAAATAAAAAGTCAAATTAAGTATTCTAAAAACATAAAGATTGGGGTTATTTTGTGAAAATGTAACAAACTGGTGGAAAACCATAAAGTTATTTTGCATGAAGTTTAATAGTTTAGCAATTTGTGATCTGCCTGAATGTAATATAAATGCACATATAAAACTGAAATTTCCTAGAATATATACTGTTACGTCTCTGTTACGTTAGTTAATTTTCCGTAAAAATTCTTTACGAATAAACTTTAGCGATATAAGTCCTTTCTTAAATAAAACTGGTTTATTCTTTCTGAATACAACTTTGCATACACTTAATTTACCTACAGTCACGCTATAAC
>NW_013667715.1:18572-23745 GCF_000517525.1 Limulus polyphemus
TTTAACATTGAATGGCTCTACCACCTGGCACACTCCCAACACTGCCCCTTCCTTAAGTGTCTGTTCACATTTGGAGAAACTGGCCACTGTTATAGGTACTACTTGATGACCTGCCACAAATGACCTTCCAATCTTCAAATCCGCTGGCCTGGATGGGTCTTCCACAAGCATTGGGCTTTCTTGGGGATGTTCTTTTATACTACAATCTGTTGAACAAAAGTACCCTCAAATTCAAAGTAGTTAGACAGTAAATTAATAGGCAACATAAACACAGAATGCACTTACAGAAGTTGCCATGGTGCAATGCATACATTTTGCAGACCTGCAAGCCTATACGTTTCTTGCTACATATTTTATCAGCATGATAGAAGATGGATTTTATTCAATCTGGGCAAATCTTCAATATATTTGATTGTATTGTTACGACAACGTAAGTCACGTGACTCTAATAACACGTCATGATATTCTCAAAGGTTCTTGAATGCTCGTGTGTTTACTGGATGTGCGGTATATAAGACCGACAAGAAGTGACGGCAACAATGGAATGGAATTGAATTGCAGACAGAGATAGAGACGGACAATTGAGTCAAGCGGGTGAATCGTTCGTTGTGAATTATAGCGTTTGTTTAAGTTAACTGACTGTGGGAATTAAATGTATTGCAAACTTGTATTGAGAAAGAATAAACTAGTTTTATTTAAGAACGGACTTGTATTGCTGAAGTTTTTCCGAAATAATTTCTACGGAAAATTAACAAACGACCAGAGGTGTAACAATATTTTTTATTTCTTCTCACAGTATATGTTGCAGCTAACAGTGGATACATTTTATGTCACCTCAGACCACTCTCTTTAACTAGAATATTAACAATAGTGAATAATAATTAAAACGCATCTACTCAAATGACTGATAGGTTAATATATTTTCAAACTTATAATTTCTTACATTTCAAGCTACTATTCAAACAGACACTAAAAGAAACAGACGAAAATCACAAATGATCTTAAAGAGATTTTCATATTTGTAGAATGTTATCACAAAAAAATTCTTCTTAATGGCTCTTGCAAACATTTAAAATATTGATGAGAAAAAGCTTTTAAAATAATTTAATCGTTGGAATGTATGGTCAGTTGTATAGATGATGATGAGAAAAGGATTTTAAAAGAGATTAGATTGTTTGTTTTTTGAATTTCGTGCACAGCTACACGAGGGCTATCTGCACTAGCCATCCCTAATTTAGGAGTGTAAGACTAGAGGGAAGGCAGCTAGTCATCACCACCCACCGCCAACTCTTGGGGGACTCTTTTACCATTGAATAGTGGGATTGACCATCACATTATAACACCCCAAAGGCTAAATGGGTGAGCATGTTTGTTGGGACTGGGATTCGAACCTGCAACCCTCAGATTGCGAATCAAGCGCCCTAACCACCTGGCCATGCTGGGCCAAAAGATTAGAAAGTAGAAACGTTGTAGGCTAGGAATACATAATTTAAGCCACAATTTGAAAAGTTAATTTTAATTTCTACCTGAAACATCTATTATTGGAATATTATGTGTATGGGTATGTTGTAAGCTTTCACACTTTAAAACTAATAATTTCCATTCAAAATTATATCAAAAATTAAGAATCCATAACTGATTCTGACATGATATTAAATTTCTGTATAATAGTATTATTGTTTCAGTAAAACTGTATGAAACATTTATTGTATTGTCTACATTTATTATAATCAGCTAGCAGACAATGATTTATAAGCAAAATGTGCTTTCGTGCTCAACTCAACATTTACTTTATTATACAATTTAACAATTCAGCCACTATTGCTACGTTTTAGGAAATGAAGAAAATGTGCATTTTTGTTCAGAATATGCACATTGTAACTAATTTACATTTCCCATTTCTTAATACTTATTAGGTTACTTCAATGTTATAATTGTTAATGTGTTTCTTAAAACCTCTTACTACCAATGAACATACAACACCTGATTCTTTTTACTTTGCCCTAGAAATTAGTCTACTCTTTCCCCTTAACAATCACATAATGGATAGTTTTAATATTACTTCTGTGTTCACCAACATTTCCCCATGATAAAACAATTAATATTTCCTTCTTTAAACTTCAAAATAACCTATTACATTATTTAACAAATTGTCTAAACCTGACTTCAAATCCATGCAGCAACTCACCACACACACACAAAAGAGAACATTTTTCATTTCAACAATATTCTATATGAACAAATAGATCATGCTGTGATAGGTTTTCCACTGAGAATCATATTTGTCAGTCTGTTTTTTGTCACCATGAGCATGCTTGGTTCAAAGTGTATCCTGCAGACTTCAAACCCATCTGCTACAGAAAGTATGTTTACAATACTTTTATATGTCTGACAAATCCTAATTATCTTAAATCATGATATCCTTCCATAAAATCTACATGCAAGACTCAACCGTTATTAGATGTTTTCATCAATCATGACTCCAGAGGCTTTTCCTACTTCTGTCAGTGGGATAGAAACACCTACTGGCCTATTCATTCAGTTTGATAGCTTCATTCCATTTATTTACAAATGTAACATTCTATAGTGTTTACTTTATGGAGTCTACAACCTTTGCTCTACCTACCTAGTCCTTCACAGAGATTTCTTTTTTACAAAACATCATAAATTAGAATGCCTACCAAAAACACTTACTCAAAAAATCATACACTCATTTTATCTTATAAAATCGTAAATCAATTCTAACTACTCTCTATACCTAAATCCTCATTATTCTAAAATATTTAATAAAACATGGTTTGTGGCCTTACATTCATATTTTGTTTTATGATAAACCATATTTTTAGGTACCTGTATGCAGTAATGTTCAAAACCTAAATCCTTTTCTCATCAAGTTTAAAGAATTATCAGCCAAATATTCTATACAAGCATAATATTTTATTGCCAAGTAAGAAATTACACTTCATCATTGTATTCAAACAAACCAGAAGTCAGTTCCATAACAAACAATACAGTTTTAACTTTTTGAATATTCATCTAAATCCCATCTCTTCAGTGTTCTTCATCTATGTTGCCTTATCAACTGGTAGAGACAACAGCTAAGAAGAGAAAAAAAAGAAGATATATGTGTAGAAAGACTGATAAAAACAAACATCACACATCATGAACAGTTTTTATGTTAAAATAACATGTTTGTTCTGAAAAAATTATACTAGGTTAGAATTCACATAAAATGTGTTTGATTACCAAAATAATATGAATGGAATAATTTGAATATGACATATCTCTACGACAAAATGAGGAACAGAAGTTTGCTATTTTAAAATGAGATTATCTATTCGTGAAAAAGATTAGTGCAATCTCGATAACGTTACAGCCCATGTCACCACATTTAATCATGCTCTATCTGACGACCATGATTCTTGGCAATTTCTCTGAAGCATGGTTTCCATTGCAAAAGGCTGTCATGTCCACAGCACATCACTTCTCCATCACAGGCTTTCTATAATTCATCTAGTGCTTGCAGGTGATGGTTTCCTAGCATTTCAATAGTCTGATTGTACAAACACCCATAGGCACTGTGTCTAGCAAGTTGAGTGTTATGTCTTCATATGGAATAGCATTAACACCTATTTCATTCTTCAGCTGTTTGAGATTTGTGACAGTTTAATGGCTATTTTGTGGAAGCAACTGTGTACATGTGAATTGTGCCACTTTTCTAGATACAGATCCTTCTTGGTTATGTAACATACTCTTGGTTTGTGACTTGTGGACAACTTTTTCTACTGAACTTTACATTCATGGATTCTTACCTGTTATGAGACACACTTTCCTTTCCAAGGCTGGAGACATGACTTGTTATAGGTTTATTTATGGATGGTCTGGATGCCCTAAGGTGATTCATGTTACTTTGTTTTCAAATGCCATTAAGTACAAAGAATATCTTTATCTAAATCCATCTTTATGATTTGAATGTATGAATATCTTGCATTGGAAAGGGCTTTTACATAACCTTTCTGAAGCAATCAGTTTTTGGTGACATCACATTACCTATGAAATGCCAAACAGTGTTATAACGTAGTTCTCACACACATTCTGTCCCACCACCCCTTTATATCTGAGACTGTTTGAATCTAACCCCAGTTATTCAGGAGGAATTTATGCTGAAGAAAGAAAACATCAAGATGTTGATAGGATGTAAAATAAAAAACTATAATGTTATAAAATAATTTTTTTAAACATTTAACTGAATGTATCTTTCTGCATTATATTAATAAATACTAAAGTTGTACTTTAAATTAATCACTTGTCATTCTGAATTTTTTAATATATACACATATATACCATCTGTCTCACATGAGTTCATGATTATAAATCTTTTTGTACCGCCATTTTAAATAACTGATTGATTAACAAAGATGACACAATAACATATTTGATTTCAAAGCTTTGTGAAAATTTACAAATATCAGATTTTTTAACACCGAGTTCACTAGTTAATATTCAAGAGTTTCCAAAATAGTTTAAAAAAGACTACATGCTCTAAATTTCTTGAACAACTGAAAATGAGAGAGAGAAATGATTTCAAGTTTATTGAAAAAAATTAAAAATCAATAGCATGCTAATGATGAATTAAATTATATAAACATCTCACAGTAGTACTAAATTGTTACTTTCTCATCATAACAGTTATTTTTCTAACATTGATATTTCATTGTCACTGAAACTCAATGCTGTAAAATCTGCAGTTTATTAAGCATTATCTTATTAATAGAAATTTGCATGAAATTAAATGGAAATAATAATAAATATTTAAAAAAATCCATACTTAGCAATATTGTGCCA
Organism: Limulus polyphemus; assembly: GCF_000517525.1. Taxonomy (NCBI): domain Eukaryota; kingdom Metazoa; phylum Arthropoda; class Merostomata; order Xiphosura; family Limulidae; genus Limulus; species Limulus polyphemus. The sequence goes on from NW_013667715.1 coordinate 23,418, forward strand.
TTTCAAAATATTTTTGATATGAAAATTAATGTTCTGTATCATACGCTAACTGATAAGCAACAAAAAACATGCAAGATCTGTCATCAAAAAGCATTTGCATGTAATGTACCAATACAGTAGACAAAAAGGATTAACCTCAACTAAATTCTTAAAATAGCACCAAGGGAAATATACTTTGTAACCAGCTAAGTGATAGCCTAAAGTTCAAATATGATCAAAACAATATCTAATTAAAATCATAAATAATATTCAACGTTAAACTGGTACACAATTAAAAACATTTTATTTAGGCTTATCTATGGCCTAAATAAAATGTTTTTAATTGTGT
>NW_013667715.1:24008-34777 GCF_000517525.1 Limulus polyphemus
ACACAATTAAAAACATTTTATTTAGGCCATAGATAAGCCTAAATAAAATGTTTTTAATTGTGTACCAGTTTAACGTTGAATATTATTTGTGATTTTAACTTTATACACAAGTGCCAAAATACTATAATTATCATCTAATTAAGCTTTTAAAAACCTAGAAATCTTGTTTATTCTTCCTGTAAGTAAAACTCAGTCTAGGTGAGATTGCTAAAATATTCATTATGCAAAACACTTGGCATGAACTAAAATCTTCCTTTATTAAGAAATAATCCTATCTTTTCATCTTAAACATAAATAATGCTGTTAGGTTTTCAGCATTTCTAAAATTTAGGTAAAAAGTATTGAAAAGCATTACTAAATGCCTAAGACTTCTCTATATTGACATAAAACTTAAATACTGGAGGTCCAAATGGCTAAGACACTTTTTGAGATGTTAAATAAATTTCAAATCAAGGTTGGAGAGTGATGAGGTGCAAGGTTTAGGTATGAGATGTGACATCAGATAAATGTGTATATGTATTAGGGACTAACAATGGCATAATTTTGATTGAAGTACTACGATATATTGTTGGATGTTCTAGAAAAAGGAAATTGGGAATTTCAAATGTCTGCTTATATGTATTATTCAGTACACAAATTCCTTCACATTACTTGGGTTGAACTCAAAATAACAAGTTACAAGCAAAACAAGATTTTGCATGTAGAGAAAATTCAGAAAGACAGAAAAAAGTGAATTGTTCCAAGAACAAATTGAATGAATCCACTATGAAAAACAATTAAAATTGTATTGACTGTTCAGCTATTAACTTAGCCACATTCAGTTACGAAAAACAACCATTTTAATAAAGGAGAAATAAAATTTCTTAATACAAAGCTAACAGTAAGTAAAAACGACAGCTTCTGTAAGAGAAGTGTGTACTGGAAAATATTAAACACCCTGAACTTGATATTTTTCATGGCAATTATAGGATACTGGAAAGAGAAAAAGCCCGATTTCCAGTAGTATAGTGCCTAACACTGGCATATACAACTGTTAATGCACCAAATAATGTGGTTCATCCACTACAGTACCTAATGCCTCAGAGTCAGTTGGGTTTTGGTAAGAATATACTTCATTTCTCCATTTTCAAAAATTGGTATTTTGCATCACAGAAATAATTATCTCTAAAAATATTTGACTTTCTAAAACTTTCTAAAAACAAAAGCAGGATAAGTAGTAAATGATGATGAAAAATGTTATAAATGCATTAACAGATAGTCTTTTTAAAGATATGATGATAATCTAAGACCATGGTTCTTCCAGGGGTATAACAAACTTCCAATGTATCTCCAGCTGGATGTTTCTACTAAAGTCCATATCAAGTAGTTTCTTTGTACTTGCAAATCTTACCTCCTCCTCTCACAAAATGCTTTCCTGACTTATACTGCCCTCTATCAGTGAAAATTTTTGCTCACCACTAGTCTTGATACTCCCACTTATTTCTGCATTCTAACATGCAAATGATTATTCAGCAACTCTCCACCAATAGCAGTGTGACACTACCCATATTGTAACTAGCACCCTCTCTAATCTTGCAGCTGTTAGCCACTTTGAGATTGGTCAGATCACACCAAGCCACACTGAAAGTGGGGAGGACAGGTGGGAAATGTGAGCGGAGATAAGTATCTATTGGTAATACATTTTCAGTTTAAGAAAATGATACAATACCTTACTTCCACTCACAAAAAGCTAGAATCCCATTCTGAACTGGTGGAGGGCCAGTGAGAAGATGTTCCCCTTTTAACAGCTGCAAGATTAGAGAGGGTGTTAGTTATGATAGGGGTAGTGTCGCACTGCTATTGGTGGAAGGTTCCTGAATAATAATTTGCATTTGTTAGTATGCAGAAATAAGTGTGAGTATCAAAGCTAGTGGCGAGTGAAAATTTGCACTGATAGAGGGCAGTATAAGTTGGTAAATATCTATGGGAAACAAGTTTTGTACTACACTCTGAATATATTATTAATTTTCAGTTTTCAACTAAATAATTAATCTGTTGAAAAAACTGGTAAATATGTAAAGTAGAGTTTCTCATAGAGTAGTTTCTGTAGTTTTTTATTCTAAGTATTTGTATTTAAATAGTTTTTCTTACATGTATGATGACTTTAATTAAACTGTACTATGTTTCAAGACACTAACTCCTTTGAGAAGCATTTTTCATTGTATGTGTCAAGATATTCTTCTGAAATGGTGTGATATACAATGATACTAAAAAAAAATCAATTTCAGAAAGACATATTGATCACATACTAAGTGCCATATCTGTTACCAAAATTTAATAACTGGGAGCAACATTTAAAATTTATAACAATGTTCCATAAGTTTAGTTTGTTATCAAGCACAAAGCTGCACAAGCAGTTATCTATACTGTGACTACCTCAATGATAAAATCTCGATTTTTACCGTTTTAAGCCCTCAACCTAGCTGGTGAGTCACCAAGGGCCTTTTCCATAAGTAACAAAGTTCTAAAATATTAAACTTTAGCCAGTACATCAACAATTTAATTACTTTAGTTCTTGTTTTGTAAGAAGATAAAATGTAAGGTGATTATTTAGTTGGAACCAACTTACTTGTATTTGCCCAAGTAGAAGTTCTAGGTTTGGTTTAACTGATTTCTCTGGTAGAGCTATTTTCACACCTATTTCCTCAATTGTATGACTTTGAAATTCTAAATAACTTAGCACAGAGAATCTAAAATGAATGAAAAATAAATAATTTTAAATTAACTGGATCTAAGCACAAGTAAAAAGCAAATATATTTACAGTATACCATATCATTCCCATTGTTCAAGTAAAGCTGGATTTCTATAGACTAAAAGTAAACAATTGCATTACCTATCTGTTAAGTACAAAAATAATTTCTATAAATTTATAAGATTTTTATGTATATAAAATAGACACAATATATATTCACTGCTGTTATGCATTTTATCTATCTGAGTTTGATTACAGAAATAAGCATAAGCCAACTGAAGTGAGTGAACAATGAAAGAGTTTTTTTAAACACCCCCACTCTCCAGCAACTATGTAATAGTGAATAAACCTAAAAGATGTATGAAACTGAAAGGAACCATCTCAAGATGTTTCTAATAAATACCAAATTTTATTCCACTAAATATTTTTTTTTCATAACTTTTACAAAACTGTTGCCATGATAATGAGTTTGTAATTAATACTTTAATTGGGCATCTGTGTTTGTGAAATAACTTTTCCCTATAATAAATAATAAAACACTTACTGAAGAGCTAAAACATTGGATATTTATTAATTCCCTTAAATCAAACAAATATTCATTCCCAAATTTAATTTCCATAGGAGATATAGAACATTCAAGTAGAGGTAACATTGTGATTTCTAGTCACTGCCTTAAAAAACATTTAGTACACCATTCAACTTTATTGTACATTACAGTATGGCTCTAGTAAAAAAATGAGCATAAAATAAGAGAACTGCAATGAATCCAGTTGATTAAGTATAATGTATGTTGATGTATATTGTATGAAGTATTGTCTTTACATTTAGGCATTTTTAAAATATTTAATAAATTAGTCATTTTCTATTTTAATTGCTTCATTTTACATTAAGCAGTTTTACTTCACCTTTATCCTGTTTGATCAATTCAAATTTCAATAGCATAATCTGTTGTAAAAGTGTTGAAGATCTTTGTGACATATAAACACAATTTACAATACTTATTTTTCTTTAGAACAATAACGTTATCATAATCTGGTCACTTCCTAATATTGCTAAAAAGTACAGCTTTAATTGTTCTCATTTTGATCTTCTGCAACTCCATTCCAAGGCTTACTCATTTCTCCCATACTGATGGTTGATTACGTAATTAAAAAAATAGAAATATATTGTTTTATATGCTTGTTAATTTTAAAAAAAGTTATAGAATAACCTGTGAAATGAGAATATCATGTTTAATATGTGTGTCATTGGGACTACAGAAGCAGTTTTAACTTCTGAATGATGTATATAACTAGCACATTAATGTAAAGATGTTGATAGAATGCTATTTTTCCATAGCCACCACATTCACCATGTTAGATAAAAAAAAAAGGTGCACCATATTAAGAACACTGTTACAAAGACTAAAAAATATTTAGCAAATTACAAACTTGGCAAGAATCAACATACGCCCTACCATAATGCCTCAAACAAATTATTATTTTTTCACTCTTTTGGCTGCCTCCTTGAAGAAAACAAAATTGTTGTGCTAACCAATTAGATACAAGAAAATAGTGTAGACTACAGAAATAAAACATGTGTGAGAGCTACAGAAGTGAGAACAGAGGGTGAACCCTGGACCTTCAACATCCTCTTTCAAACAACAGGTAGACTAACATTTCATCACTCAATCATACCTTGTGATTTAACCATTTCAGATTAAACAAAAGGTGATACTAAACAAATATAAAACTTCCACAACTTGGCTTCAAACATATACAATTAAAACATATATGTTGGTATCAGTGTTTGCCTATACCAATATCATAAATCAAACAGTTTTACACATTTCTACAATACATCTACATGCACTTGTTTGAAAATACTTTTAGATTATCTGTACGAAAGAGTCATAATATTACTGTTAAATTTACCTTCATGTTTCATTAAATCTACATAATGGTAAATTAGAACATATACTTGCATATTTTTGGGGGAATTAAATACTCAATTTAACTGAATTCTTTCTTTTAACAGAAGGACTAAAAGCTAATAAACCATCATCTAGGCCTACACTGCATTAAGGAGTGTGAAGTAGATTTTATTTTAGACCTAATTTACACTTAATAATATAATACACCCTTTTTCTTCTGTCTAGTTGTTACTATTTTAAACTATTACACCAATACGCCTGTAATAACTGAATTAAAACTTACAAAAGAATACTGACACTTTCAATAAGTCAATGATAATAAATTAATTTAATCATGTTGCAGCATACAATGACAATGCAATTTTATACCAAACCTGGTTTTCTGAATGTCAAACAGAAAAATGAGTTTCAAGTGATTTTAAAAATGATGATTTCTTTGCTACCTAAACTTAAGATAGGTTAAAGAACATCTGGTATGACCATATGATTATCTAAGCATATATTTTGAAGAAATTCATAAGTCTCTTTTACATGAATATTTTCCTAACAGATCTGTGTCCTAAGAAGTGTAAATTATATGTAAGAGTTGAGCAAAATCATCAGATAAAGTCAACTTTGATGGATTTTTTTTTTTACTCCAATATCAAGTTTTAACAATTCCCAAACTGTGAAGCCAAGAAATTTCCAATTCCTCATATATATATATATAACTAGGTCACATTTAAGTTGAAATAAAAATAATACTAACATAGTCGTCCAACCTTCCTCTGTTTCATCAGGAAGGTCAGAAAACTTCGTACAGTTTTTCAGCTCTTCCCGACTTAATCTCTGAATAATGTTTTCAGTTTTCTTTTTCTTTGCTTCATGTATGTCACTTTTATTCTCTGCCCCAATAGTAACAGTACAACGTTCTCCTGCAGAAGACATTAAGGTCAGCTGAAGATAAAGTGAGATAGTACTGGGAACTAATGACTTATAAGTATATGTAATAAGAACATCTTCACTGACTGGAAACTTACAGACGAAAATTCTATAAAAAGAAAAAACACAAACAGTTTTAATCACTATAAAGATTAAAATTTATGTGATGTGAAATATAACAAATTCAAAAACAGTAAATAAATTAATGTAAACTGTTAGGTTATTTCTAATTTTATTTAAAAAATATCCATCTCAAAACTAATATAATACTGTCCATTTATTGATTTATACTTGTTACCATTCTTCTATCTTTCTTACTTAAAAGATAAGCAAACCATACTCATTATTTCTGTTTAGTTAATAGTAATACAATGATATAAAATTATGTTTACATTAACTTATATAAACAAACTTTATCTAAGTTGTTGGTTAACAAAACATTAACCAAAACTCCAAACTGTCAACACTAAATTAACTGATTCATTAAATTGATCTAACTGATGGTGGCCTACAGGCTGCATCAAGCCCCACAACTGAGTGTAATTGGCTTGCACTCTCATTAGGAAACACGTGTTTAAAAAATCTATGCATTTGAAAAATTTTGTTAAATAAATTTTAATAGAAAAATATAATTTCAATAAGTCATAAGTAACAAGTTATAGTCCTCCAAGTGATAAAAGGTTGGACCACCTTGATCTAAAAAATAAAATAATTTCTTAAGTGCATCTCAGCAGTGACTCTGAATTTTAACCTGTGATTCATAAAGAACTTCAATCTTGTTGAAGTAAAATATTAAACAATATTTAGCAACAATAAAGTGGAAGTAATGACAATGTCAAGTGGTTCTGGCAAAAACTATTTATTTCTAAGAATTCAGTACAATTTATGACTTATCATAAGTAATATCCTTAAAAATTTATAATTATATAATCTGCTTTGTAATGTATTAAATGTGTTTTTGTTATATATGTAAGGCAATACATGACATTCTAACAACATTAAATACTTTTGTACTTAAAAATCAAACAGATATAATTACCATATTTCTTTTGGTAGTTTAATCTTAAAAATTAAACTAAATATTTTCTACAACAAACAGCAGAATTCAGAAAGCATAATATCATACAGTGTAGTAAGAGACCATACTATGTGTTTTCTATACCTTTAGTCAATGTTTAAAATTTTACACATTAATAGTGAGAAACTCAAGTTAGTTACTTAAGTTTCCTTTTTCTTAGAAACATTCCAACATGTTCATAATAAGCTGCATTTTTACTTTCTTAAGTGAAAAATAACTCATTACATAGTTAGAGAAATCAAAGTTTCTGTCAGCAAATCATATAATAGCTAAGGGCAGCCACAGCCTTTACAAACACATGATTGCTCACATGCTGTGGGACGTGGTTCAGATTTGTAGCTTATTGTTATAATTAAAGCCATGAGAGTTAGATCTTTAACCATTTTGCAATTTGTAACTTTTCAGGAGAGCCTCAGTATAGGTCTGTGCTGATCTTCTCTGTTCTTTTTCAGTTTCTTTGTTTAAGACTATGAGAGCTTTAGAAGCTCTCACAGAGTTTAGTTTAGACATTACCTTTAAGCAAACATCATTTGAAATTCTTTTAGGCAGGATTAGAGTAAATTAATCTATATGACCTTTTTTTCCTTTTTATTAGCTATATTTTTGTGTGCCAGCAATACCAAGCATGGAGCGCTTGTATACTCGATTCAGATTTATTACTCATCAGGATCTCAACCAGCCTAGCCTCAAATTGAAATTCTTTTAGGCAGGACTAGAGTAAATTAATCTACAAGATCTTGGATGTGGTCAATTACATCAATTGAAAGGGTTTGACCTCCTGAATCCAAAACTGTTTTGGACCAGGGAGAGTCAGGTTCAGTGTTGACCTTTTCTTTCCTCTCAGGAATTGTACTTTGTTTGCACTGTTACTAAATCCCAGGTAATAACCTTTCTTACGTTGTTGCATTACCCACAGTATGTTAAATTTTGTCCATTGTCTGCAGTTTTTAATTAACATGCCCATTTCATGCAAAGTCCAATTCATGGGGTAATATTACCTCATATATTTTGACTAGCTTCACTTATGCATGATTGCAGTATTAGTCCGTGTTCACAATACAGTTCCACTTAGCAGTCATATAGATACACTCATATTCCCATTTTTACATATAAAACCATTCTAAAATAGAGCCACATTTGTGTCTAGGATTCAGTTAGCCTAGCACTGTTTGGCCTGCAAATTTCTTATTTATGGTGTTTAGTGGGGAGGGGTATTTAGGGCTTTGTTCATCACGTATTATGTAACTCTCTAGTTTGCTCTTCAGTTCATTTTTATTAATATTTTTCTTATAATATTGAAGCAATTCATCCAAAAGTCTGTCTGATAATCTTGGCATGTTTGAATAGTAGAAATACTGGGTTTGTTGATTGTGGGACTCTATATGCTTTTGTTAAAATATAGTTTTGTATTTGCTGTAGTTTGATGATTTGTGTTTTTGATACATTGATCCATGTTATACAGGCATATTCTATACCTGGTCTAATGTATGTTCAGTAAATTTTTAATATGTTTTCTGGTGAAGCTCCTTGGTTGGTGCCAGTTAGACTCTTAAGGTAATTCACTTTTTTCCCAAATTCTGGTTTTATGCTATTAATGTGTGGTATCCAATTTAATTTTGAGTCAAATGTAATCCCTAAGAATTTTGCTGATGTTGCTACCTGTAAGAGTCCCATCTAGATATAACTGTAAATAATATGACTTGTGTTTTGTGCACATTAATTTTAATTCTCCACTTATTGCAGTATAATTCTACTTCATTTCATAGTAGTTGTATATTGTATGTTGTTGGGTTTGAGGCACTCTTCCAGATTGCAACATCATCTGTGAACTGTGTGGTTTGCGTCTTTGAGAGGCACATTGCTGATATACATGATAAACTGGGTAGAGCTAAGTAATCCTCCTTGAGGAACACCTGCCTATGGAGTGCAGCACTTGAAGTAGGTGCCCTCAAAATTTACTCTAATGCTTCTATCTTCTAGGAAGTTAAAAACCCAGCACATAATTTCCATGGGGGGGTTCCAATATGGACAGTTTGTATCTGGGTCCATTGTGTCATACTTTATCTAATGCTTTTTTCAATATCTAGGAAGCATGCAACTTTGCATTGTTTTTTTATTAAAGCCATGCATTATTTTTTCCATTAATCTTATGAGATGATTTGTTGTTTCACTTGCTTTTCAGAACCTATTTTGTATTTCTGGGAGTATTCATTTAGATTCAAGGTAACTTATGAATTTATAATTTTTTCAAGTAGTTTTCCTAGATTGTTTGTTAGACTTATGGGTCTGTAGTTTTCTGGGTTATTCGCTGATTTTCCTTCCTTCTGGAACATAAGAACATCAGCCTATTTCCAAGAGGTTGGTATGTTTCCCGTTTTTACAGATAAGTTGTAAAAATGATGTGATGTGTTCTAATAATCTCAGAGAGCCTTTCTTGAGTAAAAAGTTTTGAATTTTGTCTTGTCCTGGTACTTTGTTTTTCAAAACTTTTATGTTTTCTTGTACTTCTGCTACTGTGATGGGTCTGATAAGTTGTTTTGTTGTGTAGTCATGTTCTGCTTCAGTTGTTGTGCTAATCCATTGAGTGTCCTTAGTGAAGTGTGGTGTATAAATATTATGATTGGTTGTGATATAATTATTTACTATGTTCATGAAGTGGTTGTTCATGTTTGAGTCATCTGATGTTTTGAATGATTTTTGGAGTTGTTCTTTAAAGGCGTGTGCTTTGTTTTTTTGTGTATGCTAGTTTATTATTATTTTTAAGTGTAAAGTAGGTGATGATAGTTGTTTTGTTTGGCTTTGTAGCTTTTTTATATGGGACCAGAAACTTTGGGATCTGTTTTTGAGTTTATTTGTGTACAGAAGGTGTACCATTTTTGTGATTTTTAGTAGTTTAATATTGTTTCTAAATTTGTTTCTGAGCATATTTATTTGTGTTTTTGTTTGTTAGTCACAGCTTGTCATATATTCTTTTCTTAATATTCTTCATTCCTTTATTTTGTTGATTATGTCAGTGTCTAAATACTGGTAAAACTTTTAAATTTAGCTGGTCTCGTTTTCAACACCTGTAAAACATTGAGACCAAAATGGTCCAAGACAGAGACCTTCCAAAGGGTTGTCTTGAGACCTATAATACTGATTGATAAAAACTGAAATAAGTTCAGAGGTTCAATTCAGCTAACTGACACATTTGAAAATAATGTATATAAGGTATCTAATTCAATGTGTGTGTTCTAAATTCTATTACAAATAACAATAAAACTGAAAACACTTTAATACCTGAACACTAGGTTATTCCAATTAGTTGGAGACCCACCAAACTGAAGACAACCACCACCATTAAATCCATCACATGTATAAATGCGTACACTACATCGTCCAGGTGATCCCAGACTTCCATGAAATGATGGCTGTGGTTGTTGAAGGCTGAGGTTAGTCCATGGTTGAGTTTTTATTACCTAGAGTGGAGGTTTATCATATTTATATAGAGAAATGTTACAAAACTATAATGTTAGGATAAAACTGGTATATAGTACACTTTCATGTATATTGCAATGTAGAGAATAATAGTACCTAACCAACAGTCAGTTTCAAGTATATCTGATTAAAACTTATAATGAGTATTAGGCACATTTCTATTAGTTTACAATGGCTGTAAAGTGTAGTTTAATCTAACCTACAATCAATGTCAGATACAATTACATCCAAATTTCAATAAGTAACAAATACATTTCCATCTAATCTACACTTGATGCCCCTGGAAAACGAGAAAAATAATTCTGTCTTTATTCATTCAGAATATGTATATGATTTTACACATTTTTTTATTCACTTCACAATTTCACACTACTTTGACCCCCCCCCCTGGAAAAATTTCTGTGGATGCCCATAAACTTAAATACTAAATATTGACAGCTAATTATGCTTCCTATGAATGATTCTCCAGTTTCTGTGCTACTAATGGAACTGTTTCCACCAAAATCAACTGTAGCCATGACTATGCATTACCCAATATAGAAACTATCCAATGCACATGAACATCAGATTCCAAGACCATGATTAATCAAATCAAAGGCACAAAAGAGACGAAGCAATGTTCACACGTTGGAAATTATGATCATCGGAG
>NW_013667715.1:35418-40990 GCF_000517525.1 Limulus polyphemus
ATTCCTTAGATGTTTACATATTGTTTCATGAGAGAAATGCAATTTCAAGGCCAATTCACGAGCATGTTGCCTTGGGTTAGACTCATCAAGTGTCTTCAGAGCATAAATATCAATTCCAACATGTCAGCCCCTGCCATCACAGTTTTTATGGCTAAAGTCACCTGAACGAAATTTGCTGAATCATCATTGACACTTACGAATGTTCAAAACATTTTCATAAACTTCTTTGATATTCTTTGTGGCTACAGAGGCATTGTTTCCCTTCTTGTATTCAAACAGCCTTACATGCCGAATGTGTGTCTCGTCATGTGCCATCACTATAAGGGATTAGAGTATACTAAACTTTACACATTTTATAGGCTACACTAGTGTTAAGTTTAGGTGGTTTGTTTAACTATTATACATGATGTACATTTTTGGGGGTGGTTACTGAAAGTGTTCCAAAATACAACATTAACTTCTTAATAACCTAATATTAATTAAGTAATTATTTGAACTGTAGTTATCATAAACCTAAAATTTCTGTTACATTTCAATTTTGAAGTTTTTCCATTTATCTTTAAAAGAAATATAAACAGTATTTTAGTGCAGAGAGCTTATATAATATTGATAGTATTGTATTTATTATGATTTCTATTCTGAGTTAGTAAATATTAAGAACTTTTTTACCTTAAAAGGATTTTAATATGCCAAAACAACCAGTAACTATTCTTTAATAAATGATTCAGACAGATTTTTCATGATGAACTCATTTATTCACATAAATTATGGAAAACAAGAAAAATCAAAGAATCTTTCTACATCAACATGATGGAACCATTACTAAACAGTCTCAGGTCTGGAAATCTGCAGTTTATGGCTATCATTGGTCAAATGATTAATCACTCAATGAACCACAGTACAAGGACCACCAACCAATCATGTAACCTCTACCTCAATCTTCCCAGACAGCATATAAATCTCCTGCAAAACCAGCGCAAGCTGAACTGAAGAAAAAAAGACAGAAGTCCTTTGAAATGTCATCCTTTTTCATATTCACTATTTTTATAGATTAGTTCTCCAAGACTTTTTTCACAAGTGCCACACTGTAATAGACAGTTGTTGCCCACTTCACCTTTATTTATTCAACCGGTAACTAGTTTTACTGTATGCTGGATGACATTTTTTTAAATTTAAAGATAAAATTTAAAAATGATTCTTCAAACCACCTTATATTTCTTGCTATTTGCTTTTAAATGACAAGTTTGTCTAAGTAATTTTCTTTAAAATAAAAGGTTCTCAGACTAAAGTGGGCCAGACATAAACTAGTGGTTAGCATGCCTAGACTGTGAATCTGAAAGTTCATGATTCATGTACTATTGCTGCAAAAACATGTCCTGTACTTTGGGACTATGGATGTTCCATAAGAGTAAAGGTCAAATCCAACTATTCAGCCACACAGAGTAGACCAACATTTTGCAGTTGGAGCTGTTGACTAGCTGCCATCCTTCTAGTCTATCAGTTCAAAATCAGGGATGGCTGTGCACAAATAGCTCTCTTGTAGTTAAATGTAAGTATTTGAAACAAATTATCCAAACTTCTCTTTCCTTGTATATAAGTTTAAACATAGCTGTAGTACAGTTCTACATTGGGTCTGTGATCATACCTGTAGAAGTGTGCATAAACAAACATGCCTGCATTCAACATCTTATATATCAATTCAGCGTGTAATTATGTTTCTTTTTCAAGTGATTTTATTTTGAACTATGCAAATATAAAATTAATCACTTCTTATTCACCAGGTGAAACTTGAGGTAAACATCAATCAGTTAGCATAGCCATTATTATTATTATTGCAAATGTAGGTGAAGATTTTCTGCAAGATTAAGCATAATTATATGTACATTAAAATGATTCAGGTGCTTAACATTATTAGAACACTGATAGTCAATGCAGCACCTTTTTTCATATTTAATGGAAAGAATGGTAGAACTAGGGGATACAAATATAAACTTTGGCAGGATAGAAGTCATTTTCAGCTAAGACTGTTTTAATTTTCTAACAGAGTAGTTACCCTCTGAAATGGGTTACTTTCAGATGTTGTGGATGCAGTAACTTTAAGGGAGTTTAAAAAAACTATGAAAGAGATAGAGTCTGGATATATATATCTATTTATAACTTATGAATATTCATGATCAATGTGCAGGTGCTTTCTGCATGCATATAAACAATTCATAACATGTAGTCAATGTCTCTTAGAATCAGTGAAAAATATACTGAATGCCATTTGGGTTAAATTTCAACAAATTTAGCAAGTGTTATGCATTTATATTGACTTTGTTAGTGTAAAAAAAAACTTACAAATAAATTCATCACAGCATAATTTATCATAAACATAAATCCTGACTGATATATATAGTTCAGAGCAACTTCATTTTGACAACTATCAGATTCAAGCTTTATAGTCCTGTTTACATGATTAAAAGTGTTTATCTAGACAAAATGGCAAGATTCCATTCATTCTGTGCAAACAAATAGTAGTTATGTATTTAAACACAATTCCTGAATGAAGGATGGAAATGTGTTTTGGAATGCATGGACAAAAATGCTAGTGCAACCACTGAAAATATATTATTCTTAAATCAAATAAAGAACAAAGTGAGAAATTTGAGCCTGATCAAGAAGCACCATTTATTAAGTAAAGTTTATGAATTATGTTCACTAAAATTAAATAGCTAGGTACAATCTGTTGAACAAAAGTACCCTCAAATTCAAAGTAGTTAGACAGTAAATTAATAGGCAACATAAACACAGAATGCACTTACAGAAGTTGCCATGGTGCAATGCATACATTTTGCAGACCTGCAAGCCTATACGTTTTTTGCTACATGCTTTATCAGCAAGATAGAAGATGGATTTTATTCAATCTGGGCAAATCTTCAATATATTTGAAAAGCATCTGCATCATATCATCCAGCTGTAGAATGTTCATAGCATAAATGGCTTGAATGTGATGTCTTATACAGTTCATTTCCAGGTAAGTAAAACACTAACAACTTTTTACCTCCGGATTACACCTGTAATTGAAATAAATACTGTGCTGCACATTTTGTAACTTGTGTACAGGTCTCTCTATCTTGCCTGTAATATATTTGATGTCAGATAAGACTTTTACAATGTTCTGCATATTATTTTCAAGAAAAATCTATATAACGATAATCTCATGTCATGACTTTAAAGCTTTATATCTCTCAATAACAGTACTAAAATTCAAGTTTCTCCTAAATACCAGCCATCTTACTTACTGTAAGTTACCATATAGATATTTAAAGCTTTACAAGTGATTTTTTCTGAACTGTGAGTTTTCATTTACAAATTTTCATGTTAGTCTTTTAGCAATGATAATTTCTTCTTCCTGTGTGTCAATCACAGACATTACTTGAACAGGGTCTGGCACTGTCAAACATATCTTATTTTCACTTTAAAGTTAACTGTCTGCATGATGCTCTACCAAAAGAAGATTGCTGATTACCAATGTTGATCTGGGAGATGCACCTGATACACTTAGGTCACAGCCAAAACAAGAGTCATGAATAACCTGAATTATTTGAAAAAATTCTGAGAGTTAATTGTATATTTAATTTCAGTCACCTACTTTTTAAATTTATATTTGTAATATTTAATGGAAGGCCTAAATTTTTCAATGTCTTTAATGAGTGCTTGCTATATTACACAGAAGTTTTTGTTCACATGTATGATTTGAGAAGGAAAAATATCTTTGTTATGACACGACACAGCAAACATAGCCAATCTAAGCATCATGTGTATTGTAGCTGTTAAGTGTTTATATAATGTTTTAATGAAGCAAAGGGAAATTACACCTTACAAGTTCAAAATTATTATATACACAGTATGTCCCAATTTTTGTACATGCACACAGTGCACAACCACTTATAGCCTGTAGAGACATACTGTTTTACTGTAAATTACCTATAAAATGCTTTTTTTCACCTGTTTTTTAACTCTACTCAACATGGTAGTGGCTTGTAAACTATCTGTATTACACATGCTAATGGACTGTGAAGTGTCTATACCATGCATACAATTCACTGCACAATGGACTACCTGTGCTGTGTTAACCATACAAGAGGGATCAAACCCAAAAAATTTGTATTATAGGTGATTAAAGCTCGCTGATAAGCAACCAGAGAGGAAATCAATTTGTTTTTAAACTGTAGAAAATACTTTATTTGCCTTTAATATGCCTGTAACATGTATGTAACTTAAATCTTAGATAATAATCCATATTTTAATAGTATATAAGTTTTAAGTCCTTAATTCTACAAGGCAATATAAAAAAACATCCTGAATTTCCCATAGTGTGACACATGTGACACATTTTCTCTAAGCATCTTGTCTCCTCTATTTTATCCAACACACCTTGGAAAAGTACAAAATTAAACATAAATTATTCTCTATAAAAGAGGGACTGGTCAAGGAGGCAATGCACAGGTCTTAACCCTATCGCCACAAGTATCCTTTACTGCACAGGACACAAAGTTTTAGTGTCTTACATTCAAAATTTTATTAAACTACTTTGTGTTTACGTTATTCCAATTAGAATAGCATAAAATCTTAGATAATAATCCATATATTAATAGTATATAAGTTTTAAGTTCTTAATTCTACAATGCAAAATTTAAAAAAATCCTGAATTTCCACTAGACACACAAGACACATTTTCTCTTAGCATGTCATCATCCCTATTTTATCCACCACCCCTTGAAATAGTAGGAAATTAAACATAAATTACTCTCTTTATAATCTTTATTGCTCCGACAAACCATATTTTTATAGTCTTCAATTCTGTTTGGTTACAGAGCTATCAATAGAAATTCAGACCCCTTCTGCCACACTCACCTGTCACATCCTCTCTTTCAGGATTTGTTAATAGTTCTCTCTTATATTTAATTACATATTACCTATAATCAATAGAACGTTTTTCATCTATCAAATGATGTATTGTATAACTTTATGTTCTGAATGATTAAATGTCAATTTTACTCAGCATACCAATATCATTCCCATGAGAAAGTTAATAATTAGCTTGGATGAATTTGTAACAACACTTGTCGCATAGTTAGAAAGCCAGAATAATTTTGAGAGGTAGGGGAATTTGTCTACTTTTTGCATGTTATTAGTCTATATTGTTTGGTGCATTATTTAATAAAATAAAAATGATTAAGTGCATCACTATCATTAGTATATAATAATTAGAGATAACTCTCTTCAACAATTGACAGACAAAAAAAAAAAAAGAAGATTGGTTAAGTATTTTATTTCTTGTTTTTCATGTTTATTTTTAATATGTATAATTATAAAAGTAACTAAAATGTAAAAATATGGAACCTTTTAGGTTAGTTCAGATTAGATTAGGTAAAATAATTAATAATAACATTATAATAACAAATTCTTCATGAGTCACACATGCGAGCAGCTCTTAATGTATTGTAATTTGTTAACGTAACATGGGCTGCACATTCTCCAAGTGATTTACAACATATAATGGCATGAACAGTAGTTAGACATGGTT
>NW_013667715.1:41000-49568 GCF_000517525.1 Limulus polyphemus
AACAATAAAATTTAATTATAAATAGATGTATATTGTTACAAACTTAGAGCTATTTAAGGTAAATGAATATAGTTTCATGTTACAATATCAAGTCATTCTAGAAAGAACAAAAGGTAATTTGTGTTTATTTCGATTTTTTTTGGTGGTTACGAGGTTAGTCAAATTAACCGATTCTGTTTTGAGATAGGGTAGAGAAAATAACAGATAAACTATAAAGTTTTACTGAAAGTTTTAAGGATTACACAAAGGGAATTTGAGATTTCTGAAATGAGGAAAAGTATTTTTCATTTTAACATGAAAATTACTTTGCACAAGGACTATTCAAAACAAATACTCAATAAATTTTTGTACAAATATTTAATGTATTTCATTAAAAACACTTTACTAAAAAATATGATTTTTTGTATGTGAAAGACTTGTAATGTTAACTGAAAGACTGCCAAATTTTGTGAAGATATACACACTATATTGAATATTAGAAAAATTAAATCAATAAAGGTTAAGCAAGTACAAATAGGTCACATGGTTGGTCAAATTGACCGAGCCCGTGTTGAGAGAGTTAAGAATTTCAAAAAGACCTGTGCATCTATTTTAGTTTATTTCTTCCCACACCACAACTGAAATATTACAAAACTTCAATGGTTTTGTATGTTGCATTGAGTACATTATATACCCCTGGTTCTCCAAATATGATACTATCAGTTGCTACTGGAGATATGAAGCTTGACTCTTTTTGTGAAGAGTTCAAGCACTCAAAAACATTACACCCAATTCTGATGATCTTAAGAAAAGTCCAAATGAGCTCTACAGTAAGGCCTTCCATAGACAGCTAATTCCTAATGGCCACATTATGCACATAACAGGCATTAAATATGCAGTTGAATTCCCTAAAGACCTTGTCCATGCTGTTTAGTGAACTGGCCAATCTTCAGATTGCATGACCACAACCTTTCTATTATGAAGGTAGATACACCAAAATAAGCTACCATTTCTCTCTCTGTTGATATGTTCACACATTACAATAACAAAAGTTATAATTTTCCTCTACTGAAAATGTATTTCTGATAGGTACTTACTTCCTCTCACAAGATTAGCTGTTCTCCTTGAGTGTGAACTTTTCTTTGTGCATGTCACAAGCCTTCCACTCCCCCCTGTTGGAATTACTAATTCCAACATGTTTCTCATGAAAATCATCATCATGAATCATCTCTTAACCAATAGCAGCATGATATGCTCACGTGAAACGTGACTCCCTCTACACTTCTCTACTAAACCTTCACTTCAAAGTGTGGCAGAAGGTGTGAGCACCGTAGAAATGGGGAGGAAGGATGGGAAGTGTTAGCGGAAGGAAGTACCTATTGGAAATATATTTTAATTAAAGGAACATTATAACTTCCAATACAGTACTTACCTCCTATCACAAGGGACCGGTATGAGGGAACGAAAGAAGTACCCTTGAAAGCATCTGAAGGATACCCTTGAAAATGAGAGAAACAAATCTGAAAATCAGAAGAGGGGAACCGCACCACTTCTGAGCCAGGTTAACTCATCCCCATGTGTGGAATGTGTCAGAAATAAGGGCTGAATTAGATAGGTGTATAGTGGCTAGACCATACTTGGTAAAGCAACTATATCCAACACCTCCTCGCAGGGTACCGACATCCAGACGGGGGTAGGATGAGGATCATACCGTCTTCACCTCAAACCCAAGAATCATGGATTATGACTCACTGATTTCTGGGTATGGCACGAGGATTATCACTGTTGAGGACTTGTGTTGATTTGTTCACTCTAATCCAAAACCTCTCAGCAGGGTACTAACATCCATGCGAGGGTAGGATGAGGTCTCCCAATCGAAGGGGTGAACTGCAATTTTGAAGATTTAACCCCAATGTTTATGTAAATGGTATCAGGAGGTCATGTCCTCCAGTAAGGTGACGGCTCAACTCCAGTGTTTGTGTAAATGTAAGCAGGAGGCTAAGTCATCCTGTAAGTGACAGCTCGATTCCAGTGGTTGTGTAAATGGTGTCAGAGAGCCACATCATCACATAAGGTGATGGCTCAACTTCAGTGTTTGTGTACATGCAATCAGAAGGCCACGTCATCTTGTATGGTGACAGCTCAACTCCAGTGGTTACCTAAATGGTGTCAGGAAGCCACATCATCCAGTATGGTGACAACTTGATTCCAGTGGTTTTGTAAAGTGTATCAGGAGACCATATCAACCAGCAAGGTGACGGCTCAACTCCTCTGGAGGCCACATCTTATCTACACCAGCAGAACACTGCCACCCTACTCTCAACTGAATGGTTCTAGCCTTTTCTTTGTGGAACTCATTCAGGAGGGTGCCTCCATGGTCAATCACCCTAGTGGCTTGGAACTGGAAAGTAGTAAGGACTCCCATACTCCACTCAAGGTAAGGAAGGTAACAATGCAGTGGAGAGTCACCACCAGAAACAGTGTAATTGGTGCCACTGAACTTTATTTTGAAAAGCAGACCATACCTAGTTGTTCACTCAAGGCATGGCAGGGATGGACAACAATCCCTTTCTGCTTTACTCATGCAGTCCATGGGTGGTATGGTCCAGTAAGGGAATATCTATGAAGCAGAATATTGTGAGGGTATTCACCATCAAGTGATCTTGTGGAACACCCCATCTCAACAAGGAGCATGTGAAGCCATGGAAAATAAAGCATGAATCAACAAGGCTGTACAGTGTGGATTTAGAGTTCAAGAATACCTGCTTAGGCACCACTTGCCACAGAGCAGGATTGATGTGATAAAATGAGATAAAGACCCCTGAAAGAAATAAAGTATGAATAAAACTCACCAGTTAAAACTGCACCAAAGTCAGGAGAGCAGCCACAATTTGCAGATGAAACCTCGAAGAAGAGGAAAGCATGACATGATGAAGATATTTGGAGATGAACAGACTGGGAGTGGTCCACATTCCAAATTGTAGAATGACCTTCGTTGGATAACGAAGATGAAAATAGAGGGAAAAAGTGAGATGTTGGTTCATCTCGCAGGGAAGTAGGAAGGGGTGGAAAGAGGACCTTGAGCATAGTTTCATCGTTCATGAAGTGCCCACTGAAGGGATCTCATACGGGCATGACCAAGAAGGACCACTGCAGTCATGGAAAAACACATTCCCAAAAGCGATAGAACCTTGAGAGCAGTAAGTGACTGAGCAAGAGAGCATGGTAAACCAAAAGTGCCATTGAACGAAGACATGAAGGAGAATACAGAGCGAGACTGATATTGGTGTTGAAAAAAAGACCCCCAAATGAACTAGATACTGAGTGGGTCGAAAGAAGGACTTCTCTAATTTGATCAACCAACCCACCCATGTTGCCAAAGAAAGGAGTTGGTGAGTTTGAGTGGCCAATTCCTGTTTGGAATGAGCCAGTCATCTATATAATAATAAAATTGCACCCCATAGCATGGAGATGATGTGCAAAAGCTTGGACTATGCGACAAAACACATAGGGAGCTGAGGCAAGTCTGAAGGGGAGTGCCTGAAATTGGTAAACCACCTCGAGATGGATAAACCAAAGGTAAAGTCAAGACCAATGTGCTATCGGGATGTGGAGGTAAGTGTTGGAGACATCCACCTTCATCATCCACAACCCTGAGGAAAACATCCATCTCAGGGTGAGAAAAAATTCCATGGTGCACTTGGGGAGTATGATGAAGCAGTTGGGGTAAGATAAATCAATGACCAGCCCCTAATTCCCAGTTTTCTTTGGAAAAACAAAAAGATGGAAATAAAAAACCCCAGAAGAATGGTGTACTGGTTCAATCACCTACTGCAAAAGCAACTCTCAAACTGCCTCTGACAGATGCTGACAGGTCACAGAATCTCGAGGATGGAAGGAAACGGGGCAAGAACAAATGGGAGGTGGAGAAGGAACTGGATAAAGAATCTTTCTGAGAGAACCTGTATTACCCATTGATAGTCAATAAAGGAAGAAACTCTAATAGTCAAAATCCCACTGGACCTAACCCACAGGGTAGTCACCAGTACTGTTGGTGATGGTGGTTGCATCATCGAGGAAATCGACGAGAAGAAGTACCCTGATGAGAAGGAAAGGGTAAGGGTTAGGAGGATGAGAGAGAGAAAAACGGGAATAGGTGGGTATGAGGCTCTGCCCGAGACAAATATTGTAAGGGTTGATTGCTGGTGGACCGATATCACCCAAGGTTTGATAGTTTCTGGGACAGTATCAAAGACATAAATCTCTGAGTTAAGTTGAAGATAAACTGACCCCAAGCCAAAACTGTGTCCTGACCTATAAGGTCCCAACAACCCAGAAACCACATATGTAACAACAGAGCTGAAGAAGAAATGCGGGCTAAAGTGGAGGAGAGAAGTGTAAGGGTATCTGCAGAAAACCCCTCAGAAGTTCTGTGGAGAGCCTCTGGGAGGAGATGTATGGAAGAAAGGTACCGTAAGAGAGTGGTTAGGTTAAGACATAGATGAGAATATTGGGCATGGATAAGCCTAACATTAGATTAGAAAGCCACCCACCAAATAGGTAACAATGAACCAAACAACTGCTGATCTAGAAATGGATAGTCTGCATGATAGTAAGAAAGGGCAAACTGATCAGAAGTCATTGGGAAGCATGGCATGCGAATCCCCTCATTCAATTGCAAGAGAAATTGATCCGCGTGTACCCGAATATCAGTGGAGGGAGGAAAGACTAAAAATGGTTGGGAAGCTTGTTCATGTAACAAGGAAGGACGAGGAGAATAAGAAACAGGGGAATGTGACAAAATATCACAAACTTGAGACACAAAATCTGTAAAGATCAAATTAGGCCTAGGTGATTCTTCAGGCTGTAGCTGGGAAGGAACAGTACACTCGGGAGGTGAGAAAAGATGATCAAAGTCCTCATCATCCTGAACAAAGTTAGCCATCTCAAGAGGAGCGTTGGTGATGTCAAGGGACAAAGGTTGATCCATGTAGCACTCCATCTCCCAATGTATTAAAGCAGAAAGATCCACTGTCGAGTTGCCCGCACCTGAGGCCTACGAAAAAACACTGGTCGTTGGTGTTTCCCATGAAGTGGTAACCTGAACTTTAGAACTCCTAGCACAAGAAAAGGTTCCCAAAAGTTGAGTGCAGAAATAGGGTGACAAGAAGGAATTGGTATAAAATAGATTAAAGGCAAAAGGAACCACTTTGTGTGGAAAAAAACATTTTTGTTTGTCACACTGGGAGCACTAGACACAGAGAAGAGTACATCTTAACTTACTGTCAAATGAGAAGTGAAAGTTTGGTAGAAGAGTGTAGAGGGAGTCACATGCGTAACGTGAGCATATCATGCTGCTATTAGTTAAGATATGATGATTTACATGTGAGACATGTTGGAATATAGCTATTCCAATTGGGGGGGAGTGGAAGGTTTGTGGCATACATAAAGAAAAAGTTTGCATAGAGAGGGTTGCAGTGAATGAGAATGGCTAATCTTGTGAGATGAGATAAGTACCTTATCGGAATACTCAACTTATAACATACATATTTATGGAATTGCATTCATATGTTATTTTCCAACAATACTTACAGTAATTCTATTAGTTTTTGGTGTAGGATATTTTTGATAATTTTAAATTAAAATATTTGGTTATTAACTGATGTATTAAAGTTTACTGGGTTGATAAGATTTTCTTTTTTTTTAATTTCGTGAAAAGCTACTCAAGGGCTATCTGTGCTAGTTGTCCCTAATTTAGAAGTGAAGAACTAGAGGGAACTCTTTTGCCAACAAAAAGAGGGATTGGCTGTAACAACATAACACCCTCATGGCTGAAAGGACAAGCATGTTAGGGACAGGATTCGAACTCACAACACAGAGATTATGATTTCAGCGCCCAAGCTACCAGTCCATGCAAGACTGAGAGTTAAGAAGAAAAATCTTTCATATTTTAGTGTGTCTGATAATATGTCCACAACCTTTTCATACAGACTTTGATACAATAAAAAAGTTGCCAATTTGTCTCTGTGGTTGTCAAGTATCCAACATCTGAACAGATCAGTCTACTTCTCTCAGAAGTCTTTACCAACACCCAGAATGTTTACCTTTTCACTGCAAAAATCTTTTAAAATAGACCAAAAGAAATATTTGATAAGAAAGATAGATTAAAAATATAAACTTTTAACTTCTGACCAATTTTGTATAGTAATAACTATCTACTATTATTACTTAACTAGAAATGAGCAAAGATAAAGTTTGTTTGTTTGTAATTAAGCACAAAGCTACACAATGGGTTATCTGTGCTCTGCCCATCACAGGTATTGAAACCCGGATTCTAGTGTTATAAGTCCGCAGACATACCGCTGGGTCACTGGGGGGCACCCACGTGAAGATAAATATGCACATTTCCAGGCAAGAAAGAATCATGCAAAAACTATTATATGAAGACATTTTTTTCAATGGAAGCATAATGATAATAACATCACAATAATTTAAAAAAAAGTCATAATTTAAAATAACATAACTGGAGAATTTTCTGAGACTTATATAAGATAAATATGCACATTTCCAGGCAAGAAAGAATCATGCAAAAACTATTATATGAAGACATTTTTTTTAATGGAAGCATAATGATAATAACATCACAATAATTTAAAAAAAAAGTCATAATTTAAAATAACATAACTGGAGAATTTTCTGAGACTTATTTGCTGGTAAAAAGAATTAACAAAAAACATCCAGGTACTAGAACACATAAAATGTATTTGTTTTGAACACCAGACAAATTTCAAAATATACTCCAATTAAATTATCCAAGGTACAATAAAATTGTTATTCCAACATAAACAATCCTACCTTTCCTCTTCTGAACATTTTCTGTCCAAATCCCTGACAAAAAGATGTGACAAGCGGAAACTCTACAAATCCATGTAAAGGTAAAAGATCACACACATTTCCCCAAAACCTGAAAAGAACAAATTCTATTACAACTAAGTCAACTACTCTACAATATCTGAAACAAAGTTATTAGAAATCAAGATTCTCACATGTATGAAATGTAGAGACAAAAAAAAAACATTAATTTTCATAATTAAAAATTCTGACTACAATGAATTATTAAGGTATAATTTCAAATGTGCTTAATGTGCTATCTCTCTCTCTATATGTATATATAATACTTATTTAAACTCAAAGGTTTCAACTTTTAAAATTTATTCATCTACTGAGATGCTTACTTTAAATAAAACTTGCATTAGCAGTAAACAAGAATAAGTGTTTAACAGTACTAGTAAGATGAAAAGAGGTCAAAACAAAAAAATGGAAAATCCTATATGAATATGGTGAGGTGATACAGCTACAAATGTACGATTATATGAAATAAGAAAGTCACAATTTTAGAAGAGGACAAATTGAGCTATTTTGATTTAATGTCAACTTCAGACTAACTACCATATGACACTCATATAAAGTGCAAGTTAGTCTCGACATTAAAGGTAAAGAATTATATAAAAACAATGACTTATGACAAAATTAAGCTTTCTGAAATAGATATGATTTACCGAAGCAGAGCAGTTCCACCTGTGGCATAATAAATGACTTACAAAACCATTTGGAACTTCATTCAATAATAAACGAGTAAAAATATTACAAGTCAGACACACAGTGTAATCTAAAAGTTTTGTCATAACAAAAGGTAGGAGCAGTAATGCTTGCTTTACTTTATGAATACACGTTAAGAAGTTTCAGGTAATTTTTATTTTCATGAATCTTCTCATGTCCTTCCAGGATACATTCCATAACCTCTTGGGGGCATGCACCCTAGTTTTAGAACCACTCTTCTGCATAGGATTATCAATTGAAAACACTTTTTTTTATCATTCTCAATAACAGGCAGATATGATTATGGGAGATAAAGATAAGATAATTGCAATTTTGAATAAAAGTTACATTATATGAACCATATATTACGTAACAACAAAATAAATGTTAAACTTTGTAACTAAACAGCCATCACAAGAGGAAACATGTTACAGAATTAACTGTTACAATAAAATAAAGCACTCTATCACTGTACTTGAAAAGAAAATTTGACCAACTGAATTCCATGATGAAGCTATACTGCTCAAAACAATAAAGATATTGTCAGCATTTTCTATGTTCTAGCTATGACAAAGTACAATTGCTGTTACTATAATGTGAATGAGATTTCTAGGTACATTTTTATTCAAAACAATTGTCAGGTGGCAGGCATGTCATGCACATTTCACTTGTATAGAAAAGTGAATGATACAGGGTGATCTCAGCAACTTAACCCGATGACTACGGCTACTAACTTGCTTAGTAGGCAATGCAAGTGTGTAGGCAAAATCGTTTGTGAATTTAAAAAATGATAGAGAACTTATCTTTTAATGAATTTCTGATTTTATTTTTTATAAATAGTAGCATAACATTCAATTATTTGTACAAAATTGTATTATTTAAAGAAGTTTAAAGATGAATTTAATGAAAAAATTCCTAAAATACGTTTTATACTGTAAATAAGTGCCCTCTAAGAAAAAATGTTTTTTTACACAAATTTTTTAAAGATAT
>NW_013667715.1:50568-54799 GCF_000517525.1 Limulus polyphemus
AATATATTCATCCACTAGTTTTATTGTTGGAATGAAATATAGCAAGACTTGCATTGCCTACTAAGAAAGTTAGTAGCTGGTAGTCATCGGGTTAATAGTGAAATACCAGGATCTCAACAAAGACACCTGGATTTCCATGATGATGAGGGCACTAGGTTAGCTAGAAGTTGAAGCTGGGCAAACACAGAAGTTTTACAGAATATCACAAATATTTCATATTTAAACTTTAATTTCTTTGGAAATTGTTTAAGGTAATATTGAACTGCTTCAGTACATTGACCACTATTAGTTGTACCTCCCATTAGTTTAGGCTCTTACTAATATAGTTAATACTATCTATATAACTGTTCCATATGTGGAACAACATTAGATAATATTTAGATTACATTACCTGACTGATTAACTCTTATAAGATCATATTTCGTTGATTTGATCAACCTTGGCACTATGAAACTGTATGTAGTATAACTCTGAATTTATTATGTGTATCTTTACCAAATTTAGGCAAGCTTTTAGTAAACATCAGATGTCTGTTGTGCACACACAAGAGATTTTTTAATGAGTCATTTCTAGTAAAGATTTGTTTGTGAATTTGTAAAGTCTTTAGCTCTTTCACCATGGGCATCTATTACTATGCATGTCACAAGGTTTTTTTTAGTGAGTTACAGTCAAAATTTAATTAATCTATTTTTGTCCATGTTATACCAATTACTATAGCATAAAACTGTAACTAATAATCCATATTTTAATAGTATATAAATTTGAAGTTCTCAATTTTATGAGGCAATTTTTAAAAAAATCCTGAATTTCCCCTAGTGGGGGAAATGCAACATTTTTTCTCTAGGCATCTTCTCTTCTCTAATTAATTTACCAACCCTCCAAGACGTACGAAACTGAACGTAAATTACTCATTATAATGTTGTTAGTGCTCAGACAAAGCATAATTTTCATAGCCTTCAATCTTGTTTGATTACAGAGCCATAAAATAAAATATCAGACCCCTTTTGCCACACCCTCCTTCACATCTTCTCTTACATTTAATACTATAATATTTATAACCAACAGGAAACCAATGTCTTCATCTATCAAATCACATATTGTATTATGTTATTTTATGTATGGAAAAATGTTAATTTCTCTTTCAGTACAAACTTAGTTCCACAGAAAACACAATGACTAGCTTGGATGATTTTGGAATGGCTCTGTCACATGGTTAGAAAGTCAAAAAAATTGTGATAGTTATGGAACATTGTCTGCTTTTTGCATGTTATTATTCTATGTTATTTGGTGTATTACTTAATTAAATAAAAATTATTTAGTACACCACTATTGTCAGACTTAAAAAATATACATATCATATATGTATAAGGGTTCTGTTTTTTTTTCCAATTGTTGAAATAAATGGGTTTTACTTATATTTCTTAACAGTATAAATATATACTATGTAGTTGTTGGGCTTAGTATTCTTCTACAGTAGGTGTCTGTGACTTGTTAAATTCAACGATGAATAAACAGCACACACCTTACTTGTTTTCAAATAATATATATATATATATATATTATATTTGGAACAAGTTAAACATATGTACAATAAAGTGTTCACACTATAGAGAATATAAGCATATCGTAAACATTATATCGGTGTATGTATAGTTCTCCTCTTCTTGTCAACAGTCCATTTAGACCTGTTTAATTACTTCAGAATCTCAGTTGACATCCCGAACTAATTCCTGTAATACTATCGCAATATCAGTCTGGTGTGATTCACTTATGATTGTGGTCTTCTTTCTTCTGAAGATCCTATGTTACTTTTGTCAAAGTGCACTCAGGCTGATTCAATTACTTTAGAACCACACTTTGATGGAATAGAATTATCCTCCTTATCTTTTTTTTATGCTGTTAGTTTCACTCTAACATATTAAACGTTAGGCCTATGCCTATTTATATCTTTATTACATAGTCATCTGGCTACTTTCTATATTCTCAACATCAATTAGTTATTAACAGTCTTTTATATCATGACACCTACCATTAGTATAAAAAAGTATGGTTAAGTGTCATTGACACTCAATAGACAAAAAAAAAAAAAAAAAAGGCCCAGGTAAGTACTTTATTTCTTATTTTTCATGTGTATTCTACATTTATTGTTATACAAGTAACTAAAATGTAAATGTAGGAAACTCTTTAGTTTATAAAAGTTTTGAGACTGCTTAATTGGGTAGTGAAAATCTTTATTACAAATGTTATTTATAATGAAGTTTTTCATTACCTAGTCAAGCCGCCTCAAAACTTTTATTTTCTAAAAAGTGGCTTCCTCCTTTATCAAACTCTTTAGGTTAGATTAGGGAAACTAAATAAAGATATAATAAAAAAATGTGCATGAAGCACACACACAAGCAGCTCAGAGTGGCTTGTGGGTGATGTAATTTGATAATGTAACATAACCCGCACATTCCCCAAGTGACTTGCAACTTATGATGCCATGAATAGTAGTTAGACATGGTTCCAAGGGCAATAAAACAATAAAATTTAAATATAAATAGATGCATACTGTTATGGGTTTAAACCTATTTAGGATAAACAAGTGTAGTTTCATATTACAATTTGAATTCACTCTGGAAAGAAAAAAGGGTAATTTAGACATATTTCGATTTTTTTGGTGGTTATGAGATTGGTCAAACTGGCCAACATTGTATAGAGTTACAGTACAGAAAATAACAAATAAGATATAAAGTTTTACAGAAAAAAAAACGTTTGAAATGTATTTATGAGGTATTTTTAATCTTAAAACAAAAATCACTTTGCACTCGGACTAGTAAAAAAAAAAAAAGACTCGATATATTCACAGACAAGCCTAAACCTGTAAATAAAAAGGCTTTTAGTTATATTTCTTAATAGTATAAATATATACTATGCCGATGTTAAGCTTAGAATTCTTCTACAGTAGGTGTCTGTGATTTGTTAGAGATAAATTCAACAATAAATAAACAGCACGCACTTCACTTGTTTTCAAATAATATAAATATATATATATATATTCAGAACAAGTTAAACGTATGTACAATAAAGTGTTCACATTATAGAGAATATAAGCACATTGTAAACGTTATATCAGTATATGTATAGTTCTCTTCTTCTCTAAAGTCCACTTAAGGCCTGTTCAATTACTTTACAATCTCAGTTAACAAGCCAAACTATTTTCTCTGATGCTTTCGCAATATTAGTCTGGTGTGATTCACTGCGATTGTGGTCTTCTTTCTTCTGAAGATCCTATGTTCTTTTTGTCAAAGTTCATTACTTTAGAACCACGCTTTGACGGAATAAATTACTTTTCTTACCTCCATTTCTACTGTTATTCTTACTCTAACATATTAAACATTAGGCCTATCACTTCTACAGTAATTAACTTTTCCTTTTGTAACTTTACTTTCTTCTGCTATTATCTGTCTGCTTTTAACTCTTATTATAACAAAAACTAAACAATAATAAAATATTTACTCACAAAAACAAATCAATCAATAACATCTAAACGTTTATGTCGTGAAAAACAGAAGGCCAAAAGTATGAATGGTGGAAGTGTAAGGGCATGGAGAACAACAATGAGGTCCCAATAGGGAAAGACAGAAGGATGAAGGTGGTGAAAAGAATGGAAGATCATAGTGGGAACCGGGTAGAAAAAAACTTGACAGTGACAGGGAACTTAGAGAGAGACATCTGATAGCCAGTGGTGGTCAATACCAATAAATCTTGGTCAAAAAGCCACAAGAAGAATTCAGAGAGATGAGAAATAGAATGCCAAGAAGGGGAGAAAGAATGATGCAGTGATCAACTGCAAAAGATATGCCATTTCCACTGATAGACAAGGAGGGAGGATTGGCAAATAGAATTAGAAAATATTCTGAATCTTCTTGCAAAGGACTGAAAATATCCCATTTTTAAAGTGGAGATAAAATGGAGGAATGAGAAGAAGATAATGGGATAGAGAATGAAGAAGAGGAAGCGAGGACTGGAGATAACTCAACAGAGGAAACCATGCATGAGCTGACCAATAGGGTGCCACAAGTGTGTTCCGTATGAGGGAGAGAATGCGAGGGAGGAGATGAATAGGAAAGTAAGCATATATACACCTGGAAAAAAGTTAAGCACCCCCAAATATTTTTCAGGATTGCTTATTGAAAATAAGGTTTAATTTTCATGATGTTGAGCAATGTTCATAATTTCAAACATAATT
>NW_013667715.1:55726-103281 GCF_000517525.1 Limulus polyphemus
CAACAAATCAGACGTCTAACTGGCAGTATGCGGCGCAGGGTTGCAGCAGTCATCCAGGCAAACGGTGGATATACCCGATATTGACTTTTTGTAATGTGATTTGACAATTCAATAACGTTTTTGAGCTTTCACTGACAATACTTATTAAAGATAATTTTAAGCGTGAAAACTGTCCATATTTTGATGTCATGATATGTAAATTAAAAATTGTTATTTTACGGTGATAATCTTGTTTTCTTGTGCCCAATAATGCATAATTTCAATTGATAAACACGTTTAGATTGAATGGTAATTTACAATCAGTCACAAGAACGTCGAATCTGAATCACTTGAAAAAAACACGGGGGTGCTTAACTTTTTTCCTGGTGTATAGAAAGAGGTTGGAACAGTCCTGACTGAATGTATCTACAACCAGAACCAATGGATGCAAAACAGGAGGCTAGCAAAGGGGAAGTTTGGCATTGTGATATATAGCAAAGGCATCAATAATAGAGGTGTCAAGATGAAAGCAAAGCCACTGGAAAACATGAGGATTCAAGGGCCACTCTGTGAAAAAAATCTTGTTGGGCCTCAAGAGATGAACAGCAACAAGATTTAGGGTACCTGGAACATGAGAAACCACCAGATGTACTTGTTGGTAACGGAATCAGAAGAGAAGGCATGAGCGTGGAAACAAATTGTGAGACCAAGTACCCATACATGCACCAGATCAAGTCAAGATAAAAATTATTCAATATGAACTAGAATATTTTGAGAGCAAGGAAAAACATAAAAATCAGAAGCAGGGACTGAATTAAGAAGTGAAGGAAAAGAATAAAAATCAGGAGATATAAAAAAGTAAGTACCTAAGAAACCATGTCTCAAAATTGCATAAAAGGGCCTAGGTAAATCCACAATGGGTAGAATATTTGGCAAAGGTATGTAGTGTGCAAAAACTGTCAAAATGCCCTTTGTCATGAATGGGGTACATAGAAGGATGTATATCAAGTTCAGAAGAAAGTGCAGGCCATATGAAAGACTCCATTTCCTGTCACACAAAAGCCATCATTTCCTCAACAGACAGACAAACCCTACGACATTTTAGTTGCTAGTCCACTGTAAACAATGTCTTATTGTCCCACATCAGGCAAAGTGGAAGTTACTTTCACTTGGGAATTAATAATGTAGAAATAAAAGACCACAACATCTGCAGATGCAGAAAAGTTGAAAAATGAAAATCCTAATTTAATATTTCCACAACAGTTGGTGCTTTTGTAGATAATTCCAACAAACTCTCAAAAGCTCATGAGCAAAAAAAAATATATGTTTTTACAGAAAACCAAACTGAAAAGTGATGACTGAACAATCAGTACAGAGGAAGTCAGCTGTACTAGGAGGGTGTGTTACACTCCTATTGGTGGAGGGTTGTCTCGTGCTCATTTGCATGCAACAGCACAGAAGTATCACGTGGAAACACTTTATTTTAGGTAGGAGTTTCAAGGCTAGTGACAAGCAAAAAAATTTGCATATAGAGGGCAGCACTGAATTCTGAAGCTATATGTGAGGTTATATATTGTACTGGAATTCAAAAGAATGGTTGTAAGCTTCATATAGAGTAGAATTTGCTCTTTCTATTCATTATAACCTTGTCCATTATTCATGTAAAGTTTATTGGAAAACTACTGAAAGTCACAGAGAGGGAGGGGCTTCTCTGGTAGGTTTGTCAAATTTATTGATATCTCGACAATTCAATAAGGTAAAAGGTTGAAACTTTACATTCTCGCTTGTAATTATGTATAGTTTGTACTTCTAATTGGTTCGAAACTGCAGCAAACTTTTAGAAACTAGAATATTCTAAAATAAAAAAATCAGAGCTCAGACTTATCACATGACACAGAAAAATTAAGTTATCAAGAAGTTAAAACGTAAGTAACAAAAAATTAGAAATATAAACTAGTTTTCACACCATGTTTATTCACATACATTGATATTAAAGTTATTTAGTTAATTTTTGAGTATAATACTGTAAATTGTTAAAGGTCATGACATGCACACTTTGAACTTTCAACAAAACTGGTCACTAAACAGTTAACTCATAGAGCACATTTTTTTATAGTTCACATTTACATGAGATGTTACATACGTTTTTTTCATTAACTGAAATTGCATTGTTTTGAGATTTCTGAAGAATGTACTGATTTATGTTGTTTGCATATCCTTTGAATGTTTTCTGAAAGAACTTCAACATAGGGGAATATCATGAGCCTGAAATTTTCTTATGCTTTTTCTTGGCATTCCTTACTTTTTCTTTTGGTTCCAAGGAGCAGTTTTTTTCCGCTACAATAGTGTTATAGTGAAATTTACATTTCATAGTCTTCTG
The DNA here is from genome assembly GCF_000517525.1 of Limulus polyphemus. Lineage (NCBI taxonomy): Eukaryota > Metazoa > Arthropoda > Merostomata > Xiphosura > Limulidae > Limulus > Limulus polyphemus. The sequence goes on from NW_013667715.1 coordinate 58,086, forward strand.
AACTGTTGATCCCACTTTGATTCTTATATTATTATTATCATTATTCAACTAGAATATAAGCTGTGTTTTCTTTGGTTGTACTTGTATCTAAGGTGGGTAGTTGGTTATGCGCTAAGGCAAAGTTCACTCCTTTACTTAGTACAGTGTGTTTGGATTCCATTAGTAATCACTTACTTAAGTTTATAACAGTGTTTTTAGGTTTCTGTAGCTTTAGGAAACTTCTTAGATTTAAAACAGAAATTGAGATGGCTGTCTAATTTAGCTAGCTTTAAATTAATTCATTCTAAATTCCTAATTGTTTTTAAATTATAGGGCTGTATCATGTCATTAAGTACTTATGGTAACATTGTGGTGATTGGATACCAATCATTGCAATGGTTAGCAGCCTACAGGATTACCAGTCTAATTACTAATTAGTTACTGATATATTTATTTAATTACTAACTGCCAATTACTCTAACAGCAAAACATCATTCTCATAATTTGTTATAAACTGACATCTATACAAATGTTTTAAAAGATAAAAAACAAAATTAAACTATTTCCTTCTCACCACAATTGTTTTACTAAGTTAATCACATAAAGGAAGCTTACTGCAGAAGTAAAAGAAAAGAAGAAGAAACAAATTATTTCAACAGTAAAAATGTAAAAGCTATGTAAAATAACTTAAAAACTGGTTTACTTGTATTGATTCTCAGTAAAGTTTTCTTTTCCTAAAGTTTCTTGCACCCAACCAGGAGCAAAGATAGCAGCTGATAAGTTGTAGTCTCCAATGAGCTTTAAAGGCTGAAAGATGATCATACATTTTATCCTACTATATTATAATGACACTGAATATTCTCATAGTAGGAAGTTATGAAAAAAATTATAATTCAAACAGATTAAAATTTTTCCAGAATAACAAAAACTTTACTGTTTAAATTTTCTACAAGTAGCTTCTTCAAGAAAAACAGCAGCATAAAACAAACAAAATTGGGTCATAATATCTTATGGTTAATTAAAACTTTTTTGGTAATTAGGTTGTAAAACTTGTACAAATTTCAAGTTTTGCAAAATCTTGTAGACAAACAGATTCAAAAACTTACACATTTCTAATGTTTTTATTTTTAGACAAACAAATTATTAGTTTTACATAAAGCTAATGCTCAACAGATAACAGATGTACACAAAACACACACTTTTAAGAAGACAGATTTCAAATCTAGATCTTTGCTTTTCATTCAGGAACACTTGTAATGATACAGTTTAACCATTTTCCATATCTATATGTGATATTTGAAAAACTCTACACTGATCTTGTATTTTAAACAGAAAACAAGTATTCAGAACCACACAAATTTCTTGTTATATTCTGAAGCAGTTTTATGCCTGGCTAATGCATATGAACAATAAAAAATGGGAAACAAAAGTAAAGATCCATTTATGGCTCTGAACAGTGAATGATCTAAGGGCCTAACCCAAAGGCACTAAACAATGAACAGTCAATACCAAGGGCTCAAACACCATGCATGAACCATGTAAAAGTAAACAGTAAGTTATTACTTAATACATAAATTAAATCAAGCTCCACAAACCAACAGCTATGATGTAACACACTTGAGTTGCTTTGTCAAGTATTATGAGGTTTTTGTACATACATCACAAGAACTGCTTGCATGTTAGTCATCTAAGCCAATGAGTCAACAGATAGTAAAAGTAAAATATTACTATAAACAGTGAAGATTTTATAAAATACTGCAAAAATACAGAATAATTATGTTTAGTATGGGATCTAAAAATTTCATAAGAAAAATAAAGTACAGAACAACTAAAACCAAGAAAATACTAATACCTTTAAACAATAAAGGATCGAAAAGAATATTTAGAAGTGGTTAGAGTAGTTATGAAAAATCAAGAAAATAAAGTCACAGAACAGAGATTATTGCTGAAGAATGAAAGATACACAAACAGAAGTTACAAATAGTGAGAGATACAAAATGAAGCCAAAGAATAAATGACCAAAGTAAGAAACTACAATCAAGGAACAAGGTGACTATAAGGATGAAAGCATTTAAAAATTGAAGCCATATGTCAGAGTGTAGCTAAGAGTATTAAAGTTTTAAGATACTGAAACTAAAAACAAAGTATGACTAACAGTGCTTAAGAATTTCAAATTTGAAATAAAAGAGTGTGTACATAAATGGCTAAGTAGAACAAAACTGAATTCAAAAGTCAGAGTGACTAGAAAAAATAAAGGATTAGAAATGACTATGAACATAATAATAGCAAAGAACAAAAATTTAGAAACTGTAATCAGAGTACTTATAAGAAGTAAATGATCTAAAAACTGGAGCTAGAAAATAAAAAGGTGATTAAGAATATTTATGAATCTACAAATTACCTTCAGGGAAAAGAAATTGGCAATGAACACTGAAGAAATCAGAAAACAACAAGAGGTCAATGAGTAGCTACAACACTGAAGGATCTACAAACTCAAAATTGTGCTACAGTATAAAAAATATTATGAACAATGAAAGATCTAGAAACTTGTACAAATGTCAGTATCTGGCTAAGAAAGTAGTCAATGATCTGAAAACTACAGTGTCTACGAACAATAAAGGATTTGGCTATCCTGTTTAACCCCTTCATGGCGGACTTATGCAATTTGTGGAAATTGAGTCATGAATTTCACTTGTACAACAATACATGTCGTAACTCTGAGATTTCTTAACATATCCTCTCAAAAACTGGTAAAATTTTGTTAAAGATCATAAGTATCTTGTACAAAAATAATGATAGTTTTATAATTAAGTGTTTCTACTAAAAATGTTATTTTTCTATTGTAGTTACTCATATTCAAACTATTAACAAATTGAGTACAAGGTGATTTTCATTTTTAGTATAAAAATACTTTTTTTCATCTTATAGTTTCATATTTCATTTCCATAATCTCTAGAACCTCCAAAAAGGATATCAACAGTTTTTGTAAGGTAAATGTATATAGTACCTTTTAATTTTCACATATGCTTAATTTTTAATGTTGTTTTTCCTTTCTTGTCTTTTACCACTTATTAGTCATCTCAACATAAGTCAACGGTGCCCTCGAGTGAGGCATATTACAGTTTCTTTGAGAGACATGTACAACCATTCAGTAAAATTTTCGTGCAGTGCATAATATCCTAAGCCTTGAGAATGGACTCAAAGTATGATTTAAAAAATGTTTAAACCTTTCAGTTATGCATTTTAAAACATAACTAACAGATAATTAACTAAAATACAATAACAAGACCTAAATACAATTTCAATTGTATCCCTAACTATAACATATTTTGGTAAGAAACTACCAGAAGTGCTATAGTCTATCAAGTAGCCAATCATACTGTAGTCAATTTCATATAATCTGTGATGACAACTGCACACCAATTTCAAAATAACTGTTTATTTATAGTGTAAAATGACCTCTTTCTAATGACTATACACATGTTATGTATACATCTATATGTAGGCTATAAAGCACAAACAAATCTGTTGAAGGTGGGCATGGCAGCTGTCAGGGGTTGAAAAAATTAATTACTTGTTTCAACTGTATTTATTCAGAGTACTTTGAAATGAGTGAGTCAAAAAGTTATGTAAGCAACTTATTGTCTAGACAAACCTCTACTCAAGTACCATTATATTATTGAAGATACAGAGAGTCAAAGTAGAGAATTTTCATTGCTCGTTGGTCACGTCTGAAGTTTTAAGCAGTTTTTTACAGGTTTATTTTGAAATAAAGGACTTAAAATTTGGATAAAATAAAACTTCAAATCATAACACACATTATAATATTAATTTCATTCACATACATTGATATTAAAGGTGTTTAATTAAATTTTGAATGTAACACAGTGACTTGCACAGAAAAGCATTTAAAAAGGCTACCCTTGCAAAAGGGTTAAGAATAGAAGGTGGTTATATAAACAGTGATATGTCTAAAAACTGAAATACAATGTCTGAATACTTTTGAATAGTGAAGGATTTTAAAAGAAGAAAATGAATTAAGAAAACCAATGGATCTAGAAATTGATGTCAGGATAAAGAGAGAAATGAGATAAACAGAATCAATTTTACGTATGATGTTTACAGATGTCTTACTGGTACAATGGTCTATTATACTATAATGTCATACATGATCATATAACATACACTCCACCCTACATGAAGTGTTGTCTTATTCCTTCGATTTTCCCTTGTCCAGGATTACCGATGAAGGGTGAAATTCCCATAAACAAGTATAATTTGGTAATAAGTGGTTAGTCAAATGATAGATTGAGCTTCATATATATTTTTCAGAAGTTATTTTACATATACAATAATAAAACTATGTTTTAGGTAAGTGTATCTTCTTATATCTTGAAGCCAGTTAGACAACAGAATTAAAACAGGGTAGTGACTTTTCATACCATTTCTCTTGGATCTGAAATTATGTTTATACCCCAAGCTAACATATTCATCAAGTATGAGCATAACTTTGTCATGGCTCAACTTAAAGCCTGAAACATTGCCTTGAAACCAAGAAAAATGGCAGAAGTCCACAGAAAACTAAGCTCACATGTTGAACACACTGCTTAAATTATTTAAAAAGAAACAAAAACATAAATCTGTTAGTGAAACTATTTTTGGAAAATTTTTATTTCATATTACTTTATTATAACTTTTTACCAGTAGTTATAATTATTTTTACTACTAGGGTATAGAGAATGGCTATAGAAAATGAGAGCAGAGAATAGTGACTACATACACTGAAGAATCTATATAATCCTCTCATAAAGCATAGATTGAGTATGAACATTGTACAATCTAGATATAAATGTAAAATACTGTCTATGAGCAGTGCAAGATCTAATAGTTAAAGATAAAAAAGTTATAAATAAAAGTGTTGCCACTCTGTTACTAAAAAATATCTGAAATGAGAGAAAAAAACAAGTGACGCAAAAAGTGTAACATTTGTGTCAATTTATAAACTAACTACTAATGTATGGAGAATTGTGACCATAAAATTTCTTGATGTCTAAAAAATTGATTAATAATTGTCTTTTGGTTCCAAGGAATGAGGAAAATATAAACACCTCATTGTATACAGTCCTCAATTCATTCCTGATCATGTATATTAAAACCACACTTTTTATTAACAATATATCATTACATGCAACATCTGAGAATGGTCTAATATTTTTGTATCAAAAACAAAATCACTTTTACAATATTTAATATTGACAAACAAAGGTACAAAAAATTACAAAACATAAAACAAAATGAAAAAAGTGTGAGAAATTACAGTTTAAAAAAATTAGAATTGGCAGCACTGAATGAATCAGGAAATTAGAAACTTAAGCTAAAAGGTCAAAGAGTGGTTATAAACAGAACCTAGAAACATTAGCTATAGATAAGAGGGGTTATTATGAATAGTGGAACATTTAAAACTTAGAGAGCAAAGGCATAATAAAACATATAAATAATTCAAGATCTAGAATCTACAAAAAAAAAGAACATAAAGTTGCTACAAACAATGATGTTTCCAAAAATCAAAGAACACAGTGACTTTGAACAGTGAATGATTTAGAAAATAAAAACAGAAAACAGAAACTGCATTATTATAAAATACCTAGAATATGAAGCCAGAGAAAGAGATTTATTATAATTAATGAATGATTTAAAAACCACAGAGTAACTATAAACAAAAAAACAGATATACAACAGAGTGAAATAACTAATAAAATATCTAACAACAACATCCATAGGTTCAAAGAAATAATGGGGCTATAAATAATGAATGAAATAGAATCTGTACTGAGATGAGAGATAGTTGTTTTAAGTTTAGATGGACCTAGAAAATGAAGCCAGAAAAGTAACTATGAAAAATGATAGTCTAGATATTAGTGTCAAAGAGAAGATTGTGTTTATGAATCATAAAAGATACTTGAGATGAATCCAGATAAAATTATGATGGGTATGCTGACTGAAAGATCTTGAAAATTAAACCAGACAAGAGTGTGCTTATGAACAACAGAGAGAATCTAGAAATTGCAATGAGAGGAAAGATTAGAAGTAAATGAGACACAACTAAAGATTAAAACCAGAAAAAAAAATGGCAATGGATATTGCTGAATAAAAATATTAATCCAAAGGGCAGCAAACATATCAAAATAGAACACAGAAAGAAAGAAAAACAACAGCTGACAATAGATAACTGAAAATTGTTTAAAGAACACTGAACTTCAAAAAATTAGGGTTAAAGTTACAATGTACAGCTTTTTACTAAACACAAGTGAAAATAAAATCAAATGCAAGTGAATAGCAAATTTTTGTGAAAGTGCATTAAGTAATAGGGAAGAATTTTTTTAATCTATTAGCATTTAAAAAAAAGGAAGGCAAAGTTATGGAAACACAAAACAACTAAAGATTTTACACTAAATATCTGGGAGTAAAAACTTCAAAGTAACTCATTTGTGTTAGATTAAAATCTGTTATAGTAAGAAACATATATCAGATTTTAAATTATACATAAGATATGAATAAGTGAATAACCTTAAAGAAAATTATTGAAACAATTCTGACTGAAGATAGCCACACCCAAGATTGCAGAATGGAAAAGCATTTCCAGTTCTAAAAGGTCTTTGGACAGTTGCCATTTGTCTGCAAAGGATGTGAACCTTTCTAAGGAAGGTGAGACTCTCTACCAAAACCAGAGTCCCCAAATAATAGGCTTCAAGGATCATAGAAATAAAAAAACATGGTAATGATGAACCGAACCTGCCAATCAAGGTAGAAAAACACATGGAGAGCAGATAAATATGATCAAGGGAAGAATTAAGTATTTCCAGGTCAGTTAAGAATATGAGTTGTAAAAAGCTGAGTTCTAAAAGCTTGACTGACAAGCCCACCTAGAAAGCCATATCTAGTATCAGTTACATTTACTGGAATGAAACTTTTACTAATTCTGCTAAAATAAGCCAGCCATTCATATGGTAATTAAAATCCACACAAAGATGGTGATACCGTATGGTAAACAAAAACTAAAAAAGAACCACAATGAATGGAAAAATGCATACATGAAGATATGTATTAGAGATGTCAAAAACATCAGCATCAAAAATTCAAGGTAACAACTTAAATTACTGAAAACCTTCAACTTGAAACACTGATAATTAAAAACTAATTGAGACCAAAGAGACTCATGATAGGTTTGTAGTTGTCTGTGTGTTTTGAGACAAGGAACAGAAAAGGATATGTACTGAATCACTTCAACACTCACAGTTATAAGATGGTTCAAGGCCTGATTCTAATTCTCTATGCCCACTAGAGCTGACAGCAAAAGAAATTGATGACACACCTAAGAATCAATAGCAAAAGTTCTCAAAGGGAAATGGCTCTTACTTCTCATTGCTAGAACCAAAGAAGTGGGACAGTTCTGGAAGATGTCAAACATTTGGTTGCATGTAGTAACAGGTAATAACGAAAACTGTTCCCACACTATATTAATCATATAACTATTGCAATTATCACAAAAAATGAAAAGAGAAATACACAACAGGTAAGATACGATTCAAAATCGAATAGAGAGCTTATTACAGGAAAATCTGTATGTGAAATAGAATCACCTTCCTCCAGTGACACTTAAAAAACAGGGAAAAGATGTGTGAAATGCCTTCAGCAAAAGACAGATCATATTCAATATTCCCTTTAAAATCCCTAGACATCAAGGGGAATGGAAAAAATTGCAAAGATGTGTGATCAATCATGAATATGCAACATTTACCTTGAGAAATTTCTAGAACAAATTTTGTTTCCAGGAGATAAGAAAAAAAAGTTTTCTCTAAAGAATATTTCTGATCAAATGGCAAGGTTAAAGGAAAGTCCTAATGTAAAGGATTATTGGAAACCCCAGAAATCAAAAAGGAAAGATAAAAGAAAATAGTGGTACTTATGAAAAAATGAACAACAATAAAAGTGGTAAATGACTTCATTAATTGTCATGGAAAATGGTAAGTAAAGTTTCCTAGATGAAAATAAAGCACGAGGCATAATGAAGACATTATTACTGCATAATCATGGATGAAAAGAGCATCTCTGAAGCTAACTCGTACTCCACTGCACATGCAAGTACAGGTAGAAGAAATTCCTTGCGAGTGAGTTGCATCTCAAATGAGCAGTTAGAGGTTTATGTATTAATTGTGCTTTATTTAAACTCAAGGCTACACGTAATGTTAAATGTATATATTTTAAGATAAAACATAACAACATGATAAAATTTAAGTACTGATATAGCATGTTGAAATGACAGTATCATATAATTTTATGATTTTATTATCCTGTGCTTAATCAATTTTGTTTTGTTTTTAATTCTGATTACCAGGTCTCAGCAACTAATGTAAACATGAAGCATATTAATTTTGCTATAATATACCAACTACTCTGAAAACAACTTTCTTTGTTACAAAACTGTGGTTCAACTGTAAAAAATAAAGACTAACAAGGTTCACTGAGCAGTTTTTCATTATTTATATTAAACCTTAAAATTAAATTAGAATTCCTCTAAACTTACTTCATCAATGTTGAAGCCACCACCTCCTAAAGTGCCCCGTCCAAAGACATCAACACCCATAAACACATCAGACTTTCTCAAGCCTGATTCTTGGCAGGTGTGATTTAAATTTTCTTCCTTCCAGGTGTAATTAACATAGATCCCATCACATGCTTCAAAAAAAATCCTATTGAAATAAATGTTGTTTACATTAATCTATTTTCAAATTCATTAAGTGTTATCACACTGAGCACCCCAAACAATTAAAACAGTACCAAGTTCCATAGTTTTTGAAAAACCTTGTCCAAGGGATAAAATGGTAGAAAAATCTACTTGTTTTTCTTGAAAACTTACTCAACCCTTGAGTAGAAAAGAATCATACATCTGCCCCAGTTTCAAGAATAATGGTAAGTCAGAGTGATGTATCACTTTAAATAATAACCCACACAGCCTCAGAAACAAATGGTAATATGAACCCTTTGCATTACTGGAAGCCTACAGTTATTATGAAGTCTGTTATAAAATGCCTTATGAGAGAGTTGGACACACCTTGTGTTATATTTATATAACATTATTTACATTTATATAATCTACTAGTGCACCAGTTTGGTATAGAAATGTGCTTTGTTTGTCAGTTTAATGAATTTTTTATACAAAGCTATTCAAGGACTATCTTTGCTAATTATCCCTAGTTTTGAAGTGATAGACTAGATGGAAAGCTGCTGTTCAACACCACTCACAACCAACTCTTGGGCTACTCTTGCCAAACTGAATAGTGAGATTTGAATGTCAATCATTTAATTCCTTTATGGCACTAAAGTTCGAAGCACGTTTGTTATGGAGGTTTTCAGCAGTAACAATGTGGAGGTGGGAAAGATACTTGGTGAGGCATCGCCAAACACTAGGTGACACCCTTAGTTCACTTCCAAAGAGCAAAACCCTTTCATGGAGCTCCAGCATGGAAGGTGGAGTGTGTGTTAATTCAGAGCCATATATGACTTGCAAGAGTCCCGACTATATATATATATTTTATATACATCAAACATACACACATTTAACAATATCACAATCCCAGACACCCCGAGATGTGTGATCAGGGTGTTGGGAGATCTAGCAATACCTTGGTTGTCCAGGACAAATGCACAAGTTAAGAAACATATGAGAGTCCTAACTGGATAAATTGGTATGCAAAGAGATACTCAATACAAAAGAAGATATTTTATTTAATTATTGTACCTTCTATATTTTGTATCATTTCTTAGGAAGGCTAAATTATTCACAATCCCAGAACCCCTGAAAATAGTTAACCACGGGTTTTGGACAAAAAATAAAAAAAACACATCAGAGACAGATTCCATCAAGCCTGGAGAAGAACTACAAGTGACAAATGAAATCATGTAACTGAAAATACAGTGATATGATAAGGCCAAAACAGGAAAAACATTGCACATTTGTCCCCTTGCCTGTTTATGTGATGGTCTCTAAATGCTACAGAGGCTAGGAGGCCAACGACATTGCCATATTTAAATATGATGAGATGTAGTGTGAAATCCATGCTTAATACAGTTGAGAACACCATTGGTTTGGGTATTTGTTTGTTTTTAAGCATAAAGCTACACAGTAAGCCATCTATCTGTATTCCATGGTATTGAAACCCGATTATCAGTGGTAGAAGCCATCCGATGTACAGTGGCAGCAATACAGGGGTACAAGGGGCAGGCATTTGCCCACCCAAATTGTTTTCTTGCCCCTAGTTTGCCCCCACCCCAAATATAATCCTGCATACATAGAGCAAATGCTATGTGTATGATAAGAAAACATGTTCACACACACAATACCATTTTATGGGATGTTTTTTTTTTCTTTTATACTAGAAGTCAACCAGATATATCATACAATACTAGATTATTCCCTAGAACTTTATTTTTATACTAATGGTACTACTGCACTAAATAATTATTTATTTATTTAATCCTATGGCACACCTAACATCCTTCTCATAATATTTCATTCCACAAGTAAAACTAGTGGATATAATTGTTTAAAATCTGACATGAACCTTTGTAAATGTGTGTAGTTTGAGAAAAATAAAATATTTAATTTTGATTTTTTCTATTATTTCTAATAAAAAAATTATTATGTAATGTAGTTATTTGCACTCACACTTTGAATAGTTCACCTGAAAAGTGATTTCTATATGAAGTATAAAAATACAATTTTTTACCTTACAGTTTACCTTACATTTTATTTGCATAATCTCTAGATCCTCATAAATCAATATTTAAAGTTTTTTTTAGGTAATTATTTATATTTATTTCCCATTTTCTCTACTATATCACTAACTATATCTATTATCATTGACATACAGTGCAATGAAATGTTTAAAATTAACAAATGGAAATATGTACATACCTTCATGTCTTTATCTTTTTTACTTATAGTTTATTTTTAATTTTCCTTTCAAATTCTTCATCTATTATCATTTATGCCCATACATTTTCTGATGCCCGCAGGGCTTTACCATGTTATTTCAGCAGACTCGCAGCAAAGACGCATTGCTGAAACAAGATAACTCTTACACACATCATCTTGTTTATAATCTTTGAAAACCAAAGCAATAAGTTAAACTTATAAAAATCTTTAAACTAAAATATAAATGTAAGACCTAAACACAGTTTAACTGTTTCTCTAACTATAGCATATTCAAGTAAGAAACCACCATACGTACTAGAGTCAAACAAACAGACAATGATACTAATGGCAGTTATGTCTACGTTGTGTATACTCTAAACTGAGCTCTTTCTAACAACTATATACACTTGGGTTAAGTAAGTACATGTGGTTTGTAAATCTGAAGGCAAAGTACACAAAGTGGGCATGGCACCCATCAAGGGTTATAAAATTTATAACTGTCTTCCCAAAAATCCACCTGCAGACTTTAGATCTGAAATGAGAATTAGGTCAACCATTTGACAGTGTAGAAATGTCTTTACATGCCAGTTTGTGTGCTTCAGAGAGAAACCATGCTAAAGTCCATATTTTTCAAAAAAAATGGATCATGTGACACGGAAACTGTAGTTAAAGTATTTTTTAAAGGTTTCCTTTGAAATAAAGTAACTAAAACTTAGATAACATAAACATTCAAATTATAATGTACAATACAATGTCAATTTCATATTCATATATTGATATTAAAGCAGCTTAATTGAATTCTGAAAGTAATGCAGTACATGTGCAGAAAGGAATTTAAAAATGGCACCAGGGGCAATAGGGTTAATTAAATAATGCTCAAAGTAACATGCAAAAAAGCAGAATACGTCTCAGAACTATCACAATTTTTCTAGCTTTCTATTTGTGCTACAAACATCATTAGAAATTAAGAAAAGCTGGTTGATATACTTCTTGTGAGAACAAAAGTAAAACTAAAACCAAAACTACATATTGTCTATTGAAAAAAAAAAGAAAGTAGAATAATACACTATTTCAAAGGTGGAATCCTTAGTTTTCTGTAGATAATACATAACTGAAAGTCAGAGAAAACTACTGGCAAGATCTGAAGAGGAGGATTGACAGGTGGGTATGGCAAGAGAGATCTGATTTTCTATTTGATAGCTTTGTAATTAATTAAGATTGAAGGTTATAAATATTTTGCTTTGCCTGAGCAATGACAATGTTATACTGACACAAAAGGGTTAAAAAGAGACCTAGGCCTACCTTTCTCAAAAATATTAATATATAAAGGTCTTGAACCTACATGTTTTTCTAACATCATGAATAAATAAAGGTCTTCAGACCAGTTTTGCAGTAAGCAACTGTGGCAAGCACAGGCGTGTTGTGTCCCAAGCTATCTTTGGCACTTTTACTTTGTGACTCAGTACTTGTTGGGAGGTTGTTCTGGAAGTTTGTAGATCATGAGGTCATGGGTATCTTTAAACAATACATTTTACCATTGTTAATTGTTCCATGAAGTTGGTGTTCTGCATACATGTGTAGACACATCAAATCTTTCTATTGAGAAAATGGATATCAGAAAATTTTACAAAAACCCGCATAAACCATAGGATTCCTAGGAAGATGAACCTATCAAGGAGACAGGAGGACGAAGTAAGAATGGGCAGTGTGGATACTTCTGATCAAGAACATGAAGATATAATGGGCAAACCCACTAGCATTGGAGAATTACATGAGCTGAGAAGCAGCAGTGAAAAAATTAACTTTGCCTATAACAAAGGCCGACAATGAACAAATTCCACCTGGTCTTAATGAGCCCTTCTGCTTTTCAAAGACTCATAGATGAAAATTCATACCTGAATGGTATGAAGCATATCCTTGGTTTGAATTTTCTGCATCTACTGACATAATTTACTGTTTTGTCTGTCATCATTTTACTACAGGTGCTAAATATCAAGGTGAACAAGCTTTTGTGCCTAAAGGGTTCAATACATGGAAAAAGTGAATGGGTGAAAATCCAAAAAACAATAAACTTCTCAAAGACAAGCAGGCTGATGCACATTTGAGTGATGAGTGCAAATATAATGCTTATTTACAATACAACCTTTCTGAGAGAACAGCAGTAGACCTCATTAATAAAGCTCACTAGCTGATTATGTAAAAAATAGGGAATACATCAAAATATTTGCAGATACATTAGGACTTACAGCTGTCCAAAACATAGCTCAGAGGGGTCATCATGAAATAGATACACCTGAAAATAAAGGAAACTTTTTGAAAATATTAAACTTCTTAAAGACTTATTCCCAGATCATAAATGAACAACTGCATAAAGGATCTAAAATGCCAAGTATATGGACCACAGTGTACAAGATGCCATTTTGGACATCCTTAGTGACATAATTTTGGATGAAATAAAAGAAGAAGTAAGAGAAGCTCAGTTGATGAAATTAAAGAGCTAAAAAAAAAGAGCAGATGAGTTTGGTACTTCAGTACTTTAATGATTCAGAAGTTTGTGAAGAATTTCTTGGTTTTAAAGTTGCTGATGAAATTGATGCAGAATCATTGGCCAAATATATTCTGGAGGAGTTAAAGAACAATGGACTTGATGTCACAAACCTGACTGGTCAAGGATATGATGGCACTACCATCATGAGTAATAAGTGCTCTGAGGTTCAGTAGAAAATAAGACAAATCATACCTCAAGCCATCTACATTCATTATTTTGCTCACCTTAATTTGATAATCATAGAAAGTGAGAAATCTGTAGCTGACATTTTCTCAATGCTTCAGACTTTATAAAAAAATTTTAAGTGGTTCTAATGTTCATGCACAGTGAATTGCTTTCCAAAAAATAAAACACATACACTCAAATGAAAAGCCTGTAGAATATAAAACAATGTCAGAAACAGGATGGGCTTGCCAGGTGCATGCTGTAAATGCAATTGTAGCAAAGTTTGATTGTTTTATTATATTTCCGTGACACACTGACATAGGTGACAGTAATCGAGATCATCTTGACCAGAAACTCATATATTGTATGCTGTTTCTGAATGGCATCTTACATGAAGCAAAAGGAGTGATAGATATGCTGCAAAGTTCCAAGTTAGATTACTTGAAAGCAGTAGATCTCATTAAGAGTTTTCTAGCAAAGTTGCAAACTTACAGATGTGATGAGAAAGCTGCACATTATTTTCAATGTTCTTGTGACATCACTATCTGAAATGTTGCTGTCAGCATCAGTTACAGAGCTCCATGCCTTGAAACATGGACAACTTTGTAGTTCTAGTCACACCGGAAAAGTGGGATGCTACATGAGATTCATCTGATATAAAATGACCCATCTTGTTTCCAACCATTGATAGTTTTCTTGGAGAACTAAACAAATGATTAAGTGGGAAAAATCTCCATATGTTCCACTCTATGTCAGCAATTGACCCCAAATCTGAAAAATTCCTTGATTTTGAGGCTATTAAATTTCTTGTAGCCCATTATAGGCTGAATCTTGAAGATATGTAAATGGAAAAGATGCAGGTTAAGAGAGTGAATGAGCATTCAGGAGTGACAATTGGACCAGTGGAAAAGTTTGCAGAACATCTCAAACCCCTGTTTATGGCTTTTACTGAACCTTAAAAAGGTTATAAAGATAGCTATAACTCTCCCAGTTAGCACAGCTGCCTGTGAAAGGAGCTTCAGCAAGCTAAAACTGGTCAAAAATAACCTTAGAACCAATACAAAAAATAAGTCTAAGTGCAGAGAATGTGCTCTGTCCAATGATCTTGATGATGTTGTTGACAAGTTCATTACTAAGTTTCCATAGTCAAAGAGGAGGATCACTCCAGCTGGTGTATTGGTTAGTGCTTTTGACTATTATTCATCAATCCATTTTTAAAAAGACTTGTTATTCACCCCCCTCTAAAAAAAAAGAAATTTGATAGATATGCTAGAATGGTCAAAAACCTTCTGAACATTTCCAATATTAGCGAGTACTTTGGAGCTTCAAAACTCAATGCACAGTACTTTTTAAACCCAACGTTGCCTCAATGTACTTTGGTATGCTAAAATTTGGTGGAATAACAAGTCCCTTTGGAATTACATGTGAGTATAAGTTGTTTTGCTCCTCAAAATTTAGTGTGATAGGTAAACCAAGTTCCCTCAATTTTAAAAGCCAACCGAACCCAAGTTATTCAATCCAATAATTGGCAGGGACAAGCAGGATCCCCTTATGCATTATCCATGATAGTCCATGAGTGTTGGTCCAGCATAGTACAGTAATACTACCCAGTACAGCCTCTAGGTGGACTTATGGAACACCTCATTTTTACAGAGCCTGTTGCAACCTAGATAAAGTATATTGAATTAGTGGTTGCTAGTGCAGAATTGATTTGATAAAAGCACACCTGACTGGCAACACTCACTACAAAGTGGGATCCTGTAAAAACGAGGTAATAGACCCTGAAAAGTAAAGAAAAGACAAGAATAGCAATGAAAATACCATCCCCTCTGTATAATCTAACAGAAGTGGTTAAGATAGCTACAGGGGTAGTCAAAAACCCTCAGATGAAGATACTGCCAGATCATGCAAATAATATGAGGTAAAAGTGTTGGGGGAAGTCCACTTAACAGTCTGCACAATATCCTCCAGCAGGCAATTCAACCGGGCCACTATGGACATAGAAATGTGATGAATCTGATGACTCGTAGAAGATACCTCACCAACAAAGAGTGCCCAGAATAAGCAATATGGATCAATTTCATACTCACCTCATCAATGTAACTGGGGTAAATCCTGGGAAACTGAATGATCCCAATGAATAAAACGTCATTGTCTAGCATCTCTAAAGGCATTAGTGTATGCAACAAAACCTTCAGAACATAACAAATAGTGATCAGATGAATCAGTGAAACAAATTTATCTCATTCCCTGTCTGACAGTGTCTTAGGGAAGAAGAACCAATCTGAGGACACAGGTAGAATGATAGAGCATCCTGTGCACAATCAGCGCAAATCACTCAAACCATCAATATCTGTAGTTCAGCAGCAACAAAACATAACCTTCAGGTAGGTGATACATAGCACATGTCTAAAGTTACTATGAGTGTTGAGAAAGGGCATGTAATGTGACCTTAATATATCAGTTAGGTAACTGGAATGGTCATTTGGGACAAAGTACCCAAAGTGACTTGAGGAAGCTGGATAGTACTGGGGACTCAAAGAATTTTGTTTTTTCTTTTCTCAAGTGTGGAATGGTAGTCGATAAGGCCACCAAATACAGGGCAATTGTGCAAAATGCAAAACCCAAGCCAAAGAGCCAGGTCAAAAAACGACGGATCGAAGGGGGGTTCAACCTCCTCTCAATACATCATTGCTATAATGTGTGCCATTTCCATTAATAAATGTCCATCGTGGTACTAAGGAAAGACTGAGGTAGATACATGGCGACCACAGAAATTAAACACCAATGTCATGTAAAGAACTGCATAAACCCCAATGTCATGTGAAGAACTGCATAACCTCCATGCCTGAAGCTTGAGCTTCTGGATACCCAGGTGTACCATTTCAGATCGTGACTGCCTCCACAAAGATGACCAAAGAGGAAGTGGAAGAGGTGGGCACCCCTGAAGGTAGCATAGAAGCAGAAACTATGGAGTAGTTGCTAATCTGGTGCTATCAACAGGACACAACAATGGGCTGGAACAAATCATATTTAATACCTTGGGTAACCAGTCGGTCATGAAATTGAGTGTACACAGTGCTAGGGAATGGAGGTGACAAGAAAATGCTCATACGAATCGGCAGAACCCATGTGGTGCCAATGCTAGTCTGAAGGTAAAAACCCTGAACTGCAGTACCTGACCCACGTGCGAGATGCCACCATTATGGCAATGTGCAGGTAGGAGCCAACTATATCAAACTTGGGCATCCACAATCCTATTAAAAATGCCAACTCAGAGAGAGGAATGAATCACTTGTGAGCCTTGGAGAACCTAGTAACTGATATAGACAAGAAAAATTGATGAATGGACATCAATCTCCTGTCTTCTTCGGCCCAACAAATCGACAGGAATGAATAACTGGCACAATTCTCTCTCTACCCCCTGACCAACAAAACTCTGACAGCCTTCGAACTAATGTTCCAAAATCTGAAGATCTGCAAGAGATGGAAACCCTACAGGTTGGGTGGATAATGGTGGTGAAGATGAGAACTGGATGACTAATCCTGACTCAAGGACCTGTAGTTCCCATGGATCCGTGATTAAGGTTTACCACATATCCAGAAATTCTCAGAGCTGTGTCCAACAGACCCTGCAGACATGCAATAATCACCAATGTTACTGGCAGCATTCCAACTGAGTAGTAAATCCCTTGTATATTGACAGAATCTATTCTGGGTACCAACGGACTGAGGGGTCGAGACAATCGAATAGGGATGGAACTATGAACCACTGTAAGAGCCAATAAAAGCCAAGATGCCCACTACAACAGGGATGAATGTATAAGCCAACAATCGAACCAATGTGGATGCTAACAATGGTTCCAACTCGTTATCAATGGACTTGGTGATCCTGAGAGTCTTCCAACAAAGTTTTATTTTAGGAAAACAACACGTTGGACTTTAGAGTAGTAAGTCCTTAAAGTTACCACCAAGGGGCACTGATCTATTCTGGTTAACTATAAAGTTCACTTTAGGAATTCGCTCTAATTTCTTGGCGCATATATATTGTTTGAGAGTCGGAATATGCTTCCACCTAATGGTAGTAGGCTAAATCACATAGTTCTGACAACAGTGGCTGATAAGGCATACCTGTCTCTTCACTTAACTGAGCAGTAAACCTCCCTGCATGAACCACAATGTCAGTGGATGGAAGGAAAACCGAGTATTTGCTCCCATACCTTTCAGCCATCAAGGTGCAGGCTCAAAATCAACTGTGGAAAGAACAAAATATCATAGACTTGATGGAACAACTGACGAAAAAGAGCCTGATGCAACTTATCCCAAAGTGGCCTCCTGAGAAGTCAACAGAATAAAAGAAGGCGCAGGAAAAAGCAAATCTAGATTCGCTCCAGAATGTCCAGGATCGCCCTCAATTACAGCCCCAGAGCTCCCCAAAGGAGCACCACCAAACCAAATATATGTATCTAATAAGATCACTGACAATCTCAATCGAGAGTGATTCCTTACCATCACCCCCCATTGTTGTGCAACGATAGATATCAGAGGTGGGATAGAAGAGACCCGATTTCCCTCCATGCTGGAAGTAATAATTAATCCGGGAATTAATGCTATATATCAGCTTGTCAAATGAGAAATTTTTCTTGTTTATTATGAAAATCAACTAGGTAACACAAAGAATGCTCAAAGTATCTTCTAACAGAGAAACCCGTTAGTGAATGCTTTGTCGAGAAAAAGTGACAACACTACTATCTGAATGAGGTACTTATACACAGTACCTGGATAGAGGGTGAACTGACATTAGTGGAGAGTGTCACAAAACAAATATCATCAAGGGCAATTAAATGGGGTATAAAAGACTGGAGCATGAATGAATAAATCAGACCAATGCTTAGATGGGCAAAGGAAGAAATCCTAGCAGATGAGTAGTACCTGTAGTATTAGAGGATGTAAGTATGCTTTGGAAATTTAAAATAAAAGAATTAATTTGCA
The DNA here is from genome assembly GCF_000517525.1 of Limulus polyphemus. Lineage (NCBI taxonomy): Eukaryota > Metazoa > Arthropoda > Merostomata > Xiphosura > Limulidae > Limulus > Limulus polyphemus. Next base: position 76,745 of record NW_013667715.1, read on the forward strand.
CAACTATATCTCTGGATACAATTTAATATTTAAAGACTAATTTTTATGTGTTAATTTAAATCTTTAGCATGAAAATTTTATAGAGATACCCATAAATTTAATTATTTTGGAAAACTTTCCCTAGGGTGTAGATGACCTAAAACTTTTACACTGTACATTAATAACCATAAATGTTATTTTAACTAAATTATAGACACTACTTCATCCTTTGCTCTGACCTCTATCTAAATGTACACAAAATTAGAACCACTGATGCACAGTAAACTGTTATTTTTTCCATAAGTGATAAAATAATCTATGATATGAAAAAATTGAAGTACTAATTTCAAAACAACAGAAAGTTTGTATGCCATATCATGCTAACTTTTTCAGCTTTAAAATAATAATTCAGTCAATTTTTTAGTTTAACTTTTACATCAAGTGAAAGTTTGCTAAAGCCCTACCTGTTTTTATCATTTAGTTCATTCTGCCAATCTAATTCTCCTGTTTTGGTCACACTGTCATACCATATGACAAGTGAATTTGGGTCATGGTGATGCATTTCTTTTGTCAAACAGTGCAGGAATGTAACAAGGTTTGAGACATTTTCTTCCTTAAAACAACAGTTATAATATATGAATATTGCATAAAACATTTAACAGAAAATTATTAACATATCAATTTGTATAAAACTTTTATTACAATGACCAAGAAGAGCATATAGATGTAACAAAGTTCATACCACTCTTAGCCATACCAGATGAAATAAAGGATACATATAAATGAATTGGTTTACACTTTTGTTGTAATTAAAACTAATATATTTTAATGCTTCTTCTGTGATATAAATGAGTTGTTTTTACATTAAATAATAACTATATCATACTGTTAATGTATAAAATTATAAGCACTTCTGCATACTTGGTTTTTGTGTGATGTTATAAGTCTAAATAACAATGTGTGACCATTCTCAATAAAAGCAGCTTTCAAATATCTACACTACTATGCCAATTACATAAATTGGGGAAAATTATGCTCATATTTTATATTTTGTCACTTAAGTCATTAACCTTTCATTTTAGAACAAATAAAATGCCTTTATTAAACCCACCCTATATTCTTCAACCGCTGATTCCCCTTTTAAACTCCTGTAAGGAAGTGGCCTCCACTACTACTGATGGCAATTAATTTCATAATTTAATCATCCAATTAGAAAAATAAAACTATCTTGACTGGTACCTATCCATTTTCTCCAAACTTCAAACTTGTGTCCTCTTATAAACACAAAGAAGTCAGAGGCAACTTTTTAATCTTCCCCAGATAATCTTATAAACTTGATAAGACCACCTCTTATTCTCTTTCCCTCCGAGAAATTACATTAATAGATATAAACTTATGACAGACAACCCTTCCATCCTCAGAATAACTTAGTAATCCTTTTCTGATCTCTTTCCAATAAACCAATATCCTTTCTCAGATAATAATGCCAATAATGTCCAAGTAAGGCCTATCCAGTGATTTGTATGGACATAATTACTTTTTTTTTGCAATCAATATCTCTACAAATATACCCTAAGATTCTATTAGCTTTATTATAAGCAACAGAGTACTGATTTAATGGCTTTAATGACTTATCTTCCACTATGCCAACAGCCTTTCTTTAAGTCATGTTAGTAAGTGGGTTTCTATCTATATGTTTTGTTGTAAGATACGTTTTTAATATTCTGACCAAGACATTTTGTACTGTTACACTAGAGGGAATTTTGGCATGATTTAATGATGACATGTGATGTCTAGAAGTTTCCTGAGTGCCTAGATTTGATGTGACATCTCAAATTTTCTTAAGACTTTGTTAAAAAATTGCATAAAAACACCACAGGTGTGGTGAGAGCAAATCAGTGAGTTAGTTAGGCAGTAGGTGAATCTCTTACAATATTATCTTTAGTGTGTGTGTTAATCATCAAGTTTGAATTTGTGATATAGATATGAGGGGAAATTTTACAAGTAACTGTTTAGATATATTTGTAAGTTTAGGTTTATTACTGAGTCAGCTTGTAGAATTTGTTGTAGAAAAAAATTAAATGTTTTCCTTTCATTCACTGGACTAAACTTGGAATTATTTTTACCAAATAATCAAAAAGAACCCATCCAACATTACAATCCGTTACAACAGTATATTAAATGTGAGTCCCAAATTATGATAATCAAAATGTATTATATTCCTTGCACTTACTATAATTAAAGGTCATCTGCTAAGTATTGTTCACTTACCAATCAATCTAAGTCATTATGTAATAACTCAAAATCTTTAATACTCTGAGATACTCAAGAGTTTAACACGCTACAAGCAAACATTATTTTTTATTAATCATGCCCCTATCAATAATATTTATATTTGTTAGATATATACGACTGTTTTAATTTAAGTATAGCACAAGTGTTAAATTTAGTTATTTTTACAAGTGATAGTTTATCACAGGTTTGTTTATATAACTGTGCAAATCATATGCTGTGTAGTTCAATTGTCGTAAATTGGCAATTGTTGTATTATTGCATAATAATACCAGAACCTTATAAAGGTTTCTTGAGTATTATTACATCATAATATCTCATATTGAGTGGAAAGTTCTTGGCTTCAGTTGGGCTATTTATAAACACAAGTCAAAAATGTAGTTCAAGTTAGACAAAGTTAGTGAGAGATATAGCAAAATACACGTAGACTGTGTGTTTATAAGTTTAGCCGTAAAAAGCATATAGCAGTGCTTTTTTTTTTAAGTGACATTATCATAGATTGTATTGTAACAACAGAGAAGAATAATTTGTCTTGTCAACTGTGTTCTAAAGTAATTGAACAAACCATATGTGGACTTTTGATGAAGAGAGACAATTATTTAAAGCTCTAGATACAACTGAGGTAACCAACAGTGTAACGTAAGTGAAATTATCATTGATTGTATTGTAACAACAGAACAGAGAGGAATAATTTGTCTTATCAAATGTGTTCTAAAGTAACTGAACCAACCTGTGTAGATATTGATAAGAAGAAACAATTATTTAAAGCTCTGGATACAACTGTGTAAGGAACATTTGTATATATGTTTGACTTGTTTTTATACATATTATTTTAAAACAAATGGGCTGTGTGCTGTTTGTTTATTGTTGAAATTTATTGCGAAGAAGTCACAGACACCTACTGTAAAGAATCCAGCCCACATATATATAAAATCCTGACAACATTAATAAGAAAATGAAAAGACCCAACACTGAACCCTGACACACACCACTAGTTATCCAGTTTGATTGGCATCCATTACTAATGACTTTTTACTTTCTCTAACCCAAAGGATGGACGTTGCTCAGTAATTAATAGGGAGTGTGCTTGAATTGTGAATCCAAGAGTTCATGGCCCATTACTACAAATACGAGCTCTGAACATTGGGGTTATGGGTATACTATAAGAGTGATGATGAAATCCCACTATTAGGTCAGACAAGAGTAGCGTATGAATTGTTGTTGGGTGCCATTGACTAGCTGCATTCCTTCTATAGTTTGTTAGTTCAAAAATAAGACAGTCAAGACTAGCTAACTCTGAGTATTTTTTCATGTTAATCTTGGAACAAACATTCACCCAGCCAACATACAATTAGTCTTTTCCCAACTCCCATTGAGGTGATTTTCTTAGCTAATCTTCTGTCTTGAACCTTATCAAAATAATTCTGAAAATCTAAGTATACCAAATCCATACCCTTTCCATTACCCAGATAAAATTCTAAAAAAAGAGTCCATATATCAGTAAGGCAATAATTCCCTTTGATGAATCCATTATTAATTTTCATGCACATTTCATGAAATCTCAATGAAGAATGGTGACATTTTATTGGTTTATGTCTGTTCTACAGCTTGGATCTCTAATGATAAACACAATGAAATAAATTCATCATGAAAATCTATTTTTATAAAGCTATAACACTACAATATTTTAGAATGTGGTAGTTTGGGCTCTACATAATGCTAGACAGTAAACAGCAATAGCTTAATACTAGAAATAAACATCCTTGTAACACCAAATTTGTTATTTTTCTTTAATTCACTTTACAACTTCTTCAGTGATTAAGGGTGAAATGAATGTTGGATTCTATGGAATTTAGAAAATCTAAAGAATGAAGGCTATGGTTCCATAGTCCAAACACATTATTGATGTATCCAAGCCATAGATCACGGCCAATGTTAGTATTTTGATGCTACTTGTTATGTGTAATTGTTTCAAAAACATGCATATACATTATGGCATAAAAAATAGCAACTCAATTACCCATTGGAACACCACTTAGTTGGTAATGTACTTTGTTGTCAAAATGAAAATATCCATTGTGAAGGATGAAATGAAAGATTTCTCTGACAGTGCCTATTGTTAGTCTGTACATTTCCAAATTGTTTATGTGATTCGACATAAATTCACACACACTGCATTGATGCCATCTTCTGCTTGTATAAATGGGTAGAGAGCTATGAAGTCCAATGTAAAGAGCAGTGGTGTAGTCGAGACCTCAGTGTCCAAGACCAAGACTTGAGGGTTCAAGACTGAGACTTTAGGGACTGAGATCAAGACAAAGCTCTTGATCTAAATTACACAATGAAAAACAAAGTAAGAAGAATAAAAATCACATGTGTTAAACAAACTTTATTAACATCTTAACAACAAATCCTTTACACGTTAACCCCACAGTCCTGTGAAAAAAGAAAGAATGAATTAAAAAAAATCAAAAAGTCAAGAAATAAAACAAACGAAAAACTGTTGTTTTTTAAAAGTTTATGGTAACAGTGAATTCTTTATGATCTTTGAAGCCAAACACAATCACAGCTGATCTACTAGACATGTTGAATATCAGGGATAGTTGCTAACATTGAACGTAGATACGTTCACCATATGAAGTTCATACAAACGTGTAGTAAGCCTATGCATAATGCAATGTATACTAGCATTTATTTTTGAATAGAGCATATTATAACTACAGATTGATGTACAGGTAATATGCCAGTTGGCAACATAAACAAAAATAAGGGAGGCACCATAAACATCATTGCAAATGTGAAGTACCAACTACCAAGGGGTTTTACTAGTAAAACATGCACTATAAACATCATTGCAAAGGTGTAGTACCAACCAAGGGGTTTTACTGGTAAAACGTGCACTATAAACATCATTGCAAAGGTGTAGTACCAACTACCAAGGAGTTTTACTAGTAAAAAATGTGCTATAAACATCATTATAAAGGTGTAGTACCAACTACCAAGGGGTTTTACTAGTAAAACATACACTATAAACATCATTATAAAGTGTAGTACCAACTACCAAAAGGTATTACTAGTAAAACGTGCACTATAAACATCATTATAAAGGTGTAGTACCAACTACCAAGGGTTTTACTGGTAAAACGTGCACTATAAACATCATTATAAAGGTGTAGTACCAACTACCAAGGGTTTTACTAGTAAAACGTGCACTATAAACATCATTATAAAGATGTAGTACCAACTGCCAAGGGGTTTTACTACTAAAACGTGCACTATAAACATCATTATAAAGGTGTAGTACCAACTACCAAGGGGTTTTACTAGTAAAACATCTTTCATGCTATGCCACGCCTCGTGTGAAATGCTGCATAATCAGTATTTAGCACTTAATAATCCTAGGTAGGTCTAAATACTGGTAAAATTTATGTATTTAGCCAGTCTCATTTTTGAAACCTGTAAAACATTGAGACTCAAATAGTCCAAGACTAAGACCTTACAAAGGGTGGTCTCAAGACCTAAAAAACTGGTAAAGAGTACTATTGTATTTACCACTGTGTGAGATATCCTTAAATACCAAAAGCATATTTTTTCTGTTATTTAAGTATACTGGAACATAATATAGTAACAGCACTAAAATTGTAAGCAGATTTCCAGTGGCACTGCCATATGCTGAGACTATATATGGCTCATTGTGGCATATCCAGTTTATGTTTCTTGGTAAACCATATAATTCTGAAATGTGACTATTAGAGGGTTTAAGTTCATCTAGAAGCTTCTTAGAGATGTTCTTTGTTTTTGTAAGTTCATAAATAATCTCTTTAGTTCTTTTCTCAATTTGTTTAGTGGGGTTATTGTTAAGTATTTGAATCTTATTCCTGTCTTTTAGATGATCAAATATTTTTTGTTTGTAAATGTTTTCGTTCATAACTATTAAAAACTTTACATTTGTCTAATTCTTTGATGATGGGGTTATTATCTTGTTGTGAAGCTTTTTAAGGGCTAATTGTTCTTGGGGATGTAAGTTGGGTACTATTTCTTTGTAAAACTTTCCTGATCTTTTTCCTCACAATATCTTTTTTAGCATGGAGAGATTGTCGCTTGTTGTTATCAAAAGGGTGTTTGTTGTGAATTTGAAAGCTGACTGATTTGTTGCATCTGCAGTTAAACAAATTTAATAAATGGAATTAATGTCTGAATCATTATGGGTATCCAAGGGAGGCACCACTACCCTGGAAATGTATATGAATCTACAAGTTTTTTATTCACTTCACAATTTCACACTACTTATATACTTAATTTTCAATTATAATAAAAGTTGCAAGGTTTGTCAGCAGCTTTATTTAAAATTTCTAGATACCTATCTGTAGCTAAATATTGAAAAACATTATCGCTACCACAGCAAATTTTTGGATATTGGACATGGTAATTTTCAGTCAAGTCATGAAAATGACCAATGCAGTCTTGCCAACATCCCCTCAACCCTAACACAGTGTAATCGGGGTCAAATTTTGCCACCTGCCAGTAATATCATCAGTAGATTATCAAAGAAACTGATGCAGTTTTGCAGACATTCCTGGTTGGGATCAACCTGTTGCCAGTATCATACACAGAGAAATATCAACATCATAAGCACTGAGACAATGTCAGGTAATATGTAATAGGCTTCTTACCAACAAGTCACTTCAGTTTTGGGAGAGACATCATACTAACAAGATGTGGATTTACTTTGTTAAAAGATATCAGGTCATAAGGTAATAAACACTAGAGTTAATTCTGTAAAAAGCATTAAGCTTTTCAAAATTTTGCTTTTTATTACAATTATGTTCAGAGGCATATTTCAAACCTCAAACTACTCAGTGCATTCTTCTTAGAGGGCCCATTTGTACTGATCAGTTATTGAATTTTCAGTTTCAGCATGACTTAAACTAACCTCATAAATATTAAACTTGTCAAATCTGACTGTGAGAGCTTGCCTATTCTCTTGATTCTAATGGCAAAACTTGGAAGGCGATTCCATTGTCCATTGATTTTGACTTTTTAAAGAACTTTTTTGCATGTTTATATGGCTGTCTCATATGAAATTGAAAACAAACCTATGCTAGTACCATTCTTCTCTCACACTACACTGTGGACTCACTGCCCATATGATAGCATATGAATCTATTTTCATCAAATAAATTTACACTTTCCTCACTTACTATATGAATTTGAATGGACAAAAGTTAGCTGCAGATATTTTCTCCCATATTCTTCATAATTTTTCCATTTTGTCTATTGTAGCTGAAAATCAGATGTATAGTAAAAAAAAAAAAAATAGCATTTCATAAACTGCAGATGTTTTCCCATTTTTCTTAATTTGTCCATTGTGGTTTGAAATCAGAGTTGAGTACAAAATAACATTTCAGATCAATTTCTTTGCCTCCCACAAGTCAATACCCAATAATTATTTTATTTAATACAAGAACTTATCAGTTGGGCCAGATGATGAAAGACAAAAGATTTTATGACACACTTTATATAATGCAGTATACTTTAAAAGTCAAGGTTAAATGCCAAAAGTCAGTCAACTATTGGAAAATTAATAGGCCTAAAAAATGTTTAAAAAACATTAACAGCAGATGTTTATTTCCACGTTCCTCATAATTTCTCCATTGCAGTGCGAGATGTTTGGAATCAATAGTTCATGATTTCGAGCCATAATGTACAAATTAAGATGAATGTGGAAAAAAGAACATCTGCAATTAACTTGTTTGTAAAACAATTTTTAGGCCTATTGGTTTCCAATATTTGCCAGCTTTCAGTTTTTAAATCATAGTATTTAAAAAATAAATCAGTACACCTCACAATACATGTTAGTTGTTAGGGTGCATTGTAGCACAGTATACTGAAAACTGAATGGACGAGTGCATAACATAGATGTGGACCAGTAACACTGAAAAATTACTTTTAGACACTCTATATAGAATGTATACAACAGTTTGTGCAAAATTGATTTAAAAAACACAAAATCCTAATTTAAAAACTAATTGAAAATTTTTTATAGTACAAATTTAGAGTTTTAATAATTTCTAAATAGTTTCACACTAACACTATATTTAATGAGTTTTAAAATTTTCAAATCTTACCTTGATTTTATTTTCTATATTAATCAACCAACCATCAAACTCATGATCTCGTGCTATTGAGACTAAAGATGTAACCAACAGAGACAAAGTATTTTGAGACTCAAGGATCTCATCACACAACTTTATTCCATCTTCATGTTCAGTTATAACTGTTCCTGCAAAAAGCATTAAAGTAATTCTAAGAGATACTATATATCAGTTGGAGTTTGGTTTCACACAGTGTTTGGTGATCTAATCAGCAGTTGAATATATGAACATTACACATGAACTTTGTATTCTTTAGTTCAATCAGTCAGTCTTAATAAGGCAGCAACAAAGAAATCAAAATTCATAAATAATTCACAATTCCTTCAAATGAAGTGAATTCTTTAAATGGGGGAGAAAAAGTATGTAATCTTCAACACTGGTGCAGACATACCAAAAACTAGGTTTTATCAAAGAAAAAATAACATAAAAGAAAATATGTGTAAGGGAACAAGTAACTGAAGCTAAGCACCAATATGAAACAAAAAACAGAATTAGTTAAAATTAACTATTCAAATGATAAAAAAAGAAAAGTAATCCTCCTGCTGAAAAATAAGAAATAGGAATAAAATAGCCATTAGCATGAACAAAAGAAACAGTACTCACCCACACACAGAAAGCACAAGTATGAAGACATGAAGTACTAATAAAATGAAACAAGCAGAAGACAACTTTTGAAGTCTAAGGAAGCTGCAAACATTACAAAAATACACAGTAGAATTTCAAATTCTGAAATCAAACCAGTCAAGTGGTCAAAGTGAAAGACCAATCAGAAGATTAAGAGAAGATGCACAAAGTATGGAAGGTTATATATTAGAATAAAAACTTATGGTTGATAAAAAGAAATAGCAGCCATAAACTGAGTGTAAAATATAAAACTAAAAAAAACCTAATGAAGACAAAAACTGAAGTAGTGGAAGGGGAAACATTCCAAGAAGAAATTATTATGTGATCCCAAATAAGAGAATCAACAAGTTGATGTTTTAAGTAAAATCATGCCAAATAAACCAGTAGCTAAAATGTATGTATAGTGCAGAATAATGAAGGATTTCAGCACTGTCAGATGAAGGAGCAAAGTCAGAAATGCAGAGCTTCACACCATATGAAGCAAACAGGAATAAACAAGGAACTAGCAGAAAGAACATTCTCTGAAGATTACTAACTCTTTCTCAATGGATGAAAATAGCAAGAAAAAAAGTGAGTATAAACTTCAATGGATCAAAGACTTGTTAAAAAGAAAAGAAAAAAAGTGATGGGTACTTTTCCAGGAAGAGAGTTGTTAGTTGGCTTTTTACTTGAAAATAAATGTATGTAGGGAGAAAAAAAAAGGTGAAAGAATGGTCACAATAAGTTGACAGAAAAACTAGTATGCAGAGTATGAATCCTCTGATTCACCACAGAAATTAAAGAACATCAAGAACAAAGAGAGACAGTGGAGTCAGCAGTTGTAAAGAATACATATGTATGTAGATCTCCTTGCTAGAAGAACATCACAGGATTTGAAAGGTAAATGAGGCTGTGACATGAGAACCAAAATTCATAAAGAATGCAAAAATTACCCAAAATGTAGCTGAAGGAAGAAAATAAAATAGATTTTTGAAACAAAGAAAAAACAGAAAAGTATGTTATCTTCAAGACTTACGAAGACACACAAAAAACTGTACTTTAGTGAAAAAAGAAAAACCTCACAAAAATCAACACAAAAGAAAATTTTATGTATAAGGGAACAAATAACTGAAATGAAACACCAATAAGAAACAAAAATACAGCTGTTTAAAATAAACTTTTCAAATGAGAAAAAAAATTAAAAGAGCCTTTTGCAATAGAAACTACACAGCAGGGATATTATCAAGACCTACAAAAGTTAGATAGAACATAACTGGACATGGCAATGTGGGCTGTAATGATGTGAAAAGATTCAAAAATCATTTTAATGTAACATACTCAACCTCTTATACTATTGAAATGAAATGTACATATCAGCTCATATTTTGCCTCAAATGAAAGTTTGAGACTCAAAAAACAGTTAATCCTTCCAGAAAAAACGAAAAGGTACAACCAATGTAAAGATATCTAAGTGACATCATATAATAAAGAAAATAACTGTCAAAGAATGTAATCTGATAAGTAACTATACCTTCAAAATGATCTTCAGAAAGAACCATACATACAAAATCAATAGCCAGAGAACATAAGAATGAAGTCTACAAAGTAGAACAAACCCTGTGTTTAACAAGAGTAGTAAAATGTGTGTCGAGAACAAAAATATAAGAAAGTGTGCTTGCAAGTGCTGCATACTAATCCTTGTTGTAAAAAAGCAGTAAGCCCAACATAATGACAGACAAAGAATGAAGTCAACCTAACAGCTATGTAGGAATGACATGAAATGACTCTTACATAGTGTAATAAAACTACTTAGATGATGTTTACATCAGTTATGTACTGAGAGAAGCTTGGAGACTGAAATGAAAACTGGAGTAAATAGTTGAAGAAGATGAGACAATGAGAGAGATATGATGATTTTAACTTTAGTTCTGAAAAGGTTAGGATAGTCTGCAGGATCAATTTCATCCAATCCTAAAAAACAGTGTATTCCCATCCTTGAAAGTTACAAGTTATCTGTTAGTTGTTCTCAGCCTACTACTGTGATTGGTATGGTGTTAACCTCTTGAAGAAGTTACAAAATGAAGCAATAAAGTTTTTCACTGAAAAAAGAAGAGAGTTTTCTCCCTTTTCTATAAGGCATATATTAGTCAATATAAAAATAAAACAAAGAGGTTCAGAAAAAAATAATTAACATAATAATACATCATAACTGAGTCAGAAAAGCTATCAATATTCTTTTGGTCATCCACAGGAAAAAGAACCTTTGATGAAAAAAAAACAAGAGCCACTTCCTTTTCCAAAACAATAAGATCACAAAGATGATGGGAGATGTTAACGTTTCCCTAAATGGAAAATGTATTTCCAACAATACTGACCTCCCTCTCACACTCGACCACCAGGGTTTCTCCCTTCCTTCAGTTTTTTATACCCCACTTAATTGCCCTTGACCATATTTATATCCTGATACTCTCCACCTACATGAATGCACCCTCTAACCAGGTACTGTATATAAGCACCTCATTCACATAATGTTATCACTTTTTCAAGAATGACTTAATCCCAGTCTCTAACATTGGAAGGAAGAAGGGCAGGAGAGTGTCAATGGAGGTAAGTATTATTAGAAATACATTTTCAAATTAGGAAAAATGTTAACTTCCAAAACATACATCCCTCTGCTCCCACTTATAGCTAAAATCCCACATTGATAAGGTGGAGAGGCCAGTGAGGGCATTATCCATACAGAAAGTGCCTGCATAGGTCATGGTGTGTCAATAGAAAATTGGCACCCTAATGGGGGAACTGCACTACACCCAGAACTGAATTCCTGCATCGCAGGTGGAATTGTACATGAGTGAGCATCACTATATGCCAGCCACAACCAGACAGCCAAGGTTCCACTACTCGGGGTTGGAATTAAAGGGTCTTGCTCCCTATGTCCCACATTGTTAAATAGGGCAATTGGACAGCAATGTTATAAGTATGTATACTTATAAGTGGATCCCAATTTGTAGCCATAGAGTTATACATTCCAAGCCACCAGAATCACAATGAGAAGGTAATTAGCACTGAAGTGGACAAACCTTCTCTTCAACCTGAAGAAGTCTGAAATTCAACTCCCTGGGCTCAGAATGATGAAATTGTGTATGTCTTACTCAACCCAAGGAAGCTGAACTCATCTAGTCTGGAATTATGAACATTCCTCCTCACTTCCCAACCATGTAAGCAAGGTACATTCCACTTGCCCCTGGAGTTATGGGGAAGACATGGAACAACTGTGGTCAACCAAGGACCCAGGATGTGACCACTCCATGTTCAGAATTATGAGGAGATAGTGGACCCCCTTCCATGAACAATGTACTGAATCTATATTGATGAAAAATAAGGGACATGCACACCCCAACAGAATAGCCAAACATCAAATCTGAACCAGTATTACAAGTAGACTCCCACGTAGGCTGGTACCACTCCTACCAACATCTGGGAAAACATCCAGGGAGCCGGGTAGGTCAACCCCCAACTTCACCCTTATGACCTTGTTCCACCAGTAGAATCTGGGGGATAATGCACATTGGGAAGTCCTGAGGAAAAGGGCTCTGGAAACAGTGCAACAGGTGAACCAGGTTCCCTAAATTTTTAAAAGCAAACTGACCTTGGGACAAGGGGGTAGAAGAGGAACACCCACCTTTGTGTTATGTCTATGTAGCCACCAAGTGAAATCATCCAGGAAGGAGGGAACTCAATAATGCAGTCCAAGGAATCCCTAGCAAGGTTCCATTAATCATGCAGCATCCATTGAAGGGTGCACATGAGAGCATGACCTAAGGGTATCAGTGCTTCCCTGGAAGCCCACATCCCCAAAAGTGAAAGCACCTTGCATGTAGTGAGAGTAGGTAAGGGCCTTGGTGATCAAAAGCTCCATACACCATACATGAAGGGGAAAAAATTGGGCTAGATTGAGGTAGGAGTTTAAAAGTACTCCCAGTGGATGAGATATTGTGTAGGTACAAGAAATGACTTCTCGACCTTGATGATCCAACCAACAGAAAATGCTTCTCTCAGAAGCAACTGTGTGTGTTTGTGTGCTACCCGATCTGATGGAGCCAGTAGGAGCCAATCATCCATACAATTATGGAAGTACAAGCATTGAGCAATGTTCCCTCTAATTTTTTTTCAATCAATGTGCAGAATGAATTTTTTTCATGAGCACCAGTATCAAGGCAATGTGCAGATGTGCACTAGCAGTTTTATCTAGGGGCAGGTTTATTTTTAGGCCATGAGCACCAGTAGCAAGGCAATGTGCAGATGTGCACTAGCAGTTTTATCTAGGGGCAGGTTTATTTTTAGGCCATCGACCCCATTGGATCATTAGGCCAATTTGCAATGCTACCAGTTGGTTATTTGGGCTTTAGGTCTATCAAATGCCAGAGTCATTAAGGCTGTCAACGTGTTGAGACTCCTCACCACTACTGAGGATGTTTGCGGCTGGAATAATGAAGTGCACAGCCCTTTATTGGTTGTAGTGTGGCCATACAGCCACGCAGCTTAGAGGGAACACTGCCCACAAATATGGAGTAGTCGAGCAATTGCCCTGAAAACTTGACAAAACACATAAGGTGCAGTGGCCAGCCTAAAGGGCAATGCACAAAACTGGTAAACCTGTCCCCTGTAAACAGACTAAAGATACTTCCTGGATTGCAGAGCAATGCAGGTGTGGAGGTAAGCATCCAAGACATCGACATTGGTCATCTACAGACCCAGAGTGACTGCCCACCATAGAATGAGAAAAGATTCCATGGTAGAATGGAGAAGATTTATGAAATGGTTGAGGCGAAACAGATCTATTACTGGATACCAGTTCCTGGTCTTTTAGGAAAGTACAAACAACCTGCAGTAAAAAGCTGGAAAGATTTGACTGACTGACTCTATAGTGCATTGGAGTAGAAAAGTCTGGACCACTTCAGAGAGACACTGGCAAGTTGTGGGATCCTGAGAGGATGGAAAGGACACTGGAATTGGTGACAATGGAGGGGGGAAGGAAGTGGATAAAGAATCTTTCAGACAGTGCCTGAACAACCCAAGGATTGGAAGTGAACTTCCATCATAGGTGAACAAATTGGGACAGACAGGCATCTACTCTGCCAGAACTCACCGGGTAGTCACCAGTACCATTGGCAGTGTATGTTCCTGCAGTAATATTTGAGCTGGAGGGAAAACAGGTATTCTGATGAAGGTATCATACATTAAAAAAAAAAAAAAAAAAAAAAGTGCAGGGTCATAAGAGATGGGAACAAAGACAAAACATAGCATACCTGTGAAATCATGTCCAAAAAGGTTGAAGGAGGCCTGGCAGCACCCATAGGTGACACATGGGATTGCACAGCATAGTATGGGAGAGAAAAAAGGCTCTCTAAATCCTCATCCACAAGTCCAGGTTCTTCCAAAAATGGAAGATCTTGTCCAGGTTCAGGAGAAGCTGGTTGTCTCAAGTAGTGTTCAAGCTATCATTGAACTAAGGCCGAGACACCCTCAGCTAGAAGTGTTGAACCCAAAACCTGAGAAATGACACTTGAAGTAATAGTAGATGTGATATAAAATTCCAAATTTGTGGTTCATCAAAGATCAACTCACCAAATTAAATAATAAAGAGAGTAAAAACAAACAAACAACAGAGTTAAGTTTACTTTAATACAAGTTGTAATTGAAATGTTGAACTATTTCAAATTACTACTTCAAGAAAAAATGCAAAAAATTAAGGAAGTGCAAATGTGAAAAAAAACCGAGTGAAGTTCAAAAATGTCTGAACATGTCAGTGTCTAAACAAAAAGTGAAGGTTAGGCTGAATAATGTAGAGGGAGTAACCTGCACCAGGAGAGTGTGTCACAGTCATATTGGTGGAGGGTTACTGCAGATTATTTGGATATGAAAATGAAGTAGAACCATGTTAAATATAGGATAGGTGGAAGTTTCAAGGCTAAATTTGTGTATAGTGAGGGCAGCACTGAAAGAGAGAAGCAATCAGCTGTTTCTATCTTTTACTATTTTCTGAGAAACATTTGTTGTTGTTTTTATTTGCATTTTGGTGAAGTATTGAAAGAAACCTCAAACATCTGTCATGGAATTCCTAGAAACAGCATTGCATTATATACATTCAATAATGAGAGACAGCTAGCCACCTAAAAGCTGTGATTTGATTATATTTCTTTAATAATAATTTTTAGTTTCACTTTTTATTGAATAATGTGCCACTCGTACTTAGAGATACCTGATACTTAAATTGACAAGCTATAATAGTGCTTAGCTATTTGTTGCATATAAGCTGGTGCAAACCAATATGATGCAATTCACACCCAAAAGTACTGTGAAAATCCTTCAACTGCATCATCAATGGGCTTTAATAAATCTGATAAAAAAAATGTTTGAGGCACTGTTACTGCACCGAACAACAGGGCCATATTTGTTGGAAATGATAAGTATTCATGATCATGAACAATACAGCTTTTAGTAGTGACCGAAGTTTATGAAGCTTCTAAAATATAAGCTTTTGGTGCCACAAATCATTTCAAGCCCCGAGGTAAAGGATGATAAACACAGGTTGAGTAGGATATATTAAAATGATTTTGGAGCCTCACCGTGTCATTATGGTCCATGTTGTCATGTCTAGTTATGCTCAACCTGACCATGCATTTTGACAATGGCATTGCAGCATAGCTTCCACTGCAAAAGTCTCCACTACTCCCTTCACACTTCCCATAAACCATTTAGTGTATGAGGTCAATAATTTCCTAGTGCCTGTTACAGCAGTCTGATCCCACAGAAATCCATGGGTGCTGTGTGTAGTGACTTGAATTGTATGTCTTTGTATGAAATAGCATGAATATCCATTTCATTCTCCAGCTGCTTGAAGTTTGCAACAGTTGAACAAATATATTTTGGAAGCAACTTGTGTACTCGTGTCTTGTGACACTTTTCTAGATGGAGATCCTTCTGAATTATGTTGCACACTGTTGCCTAGGATGTGTGGATTGTTTTTGCCACTGACATTTGTGTTCATGGATTGTCCCCTGTTACAAGATGCTAAACTTGTTGCATGTCCCTTTCTTGATGACCCCGGTTCCCCAAGTTGATTCATATTCCTTTGTTTTCCAGTGTCACTTAATGCAAGGAATATCCCCATCTTGGAAATTCTAAATCTTTGATCTGAAACACCTTTATGATATGAGTATATGAATACTTTGTTTTGGAAAGAACTGTTACATACCCTTCCCAAAAGCAATACATTTTTAATGACATTATACTACTTATAAAATGTCAAACAGTGTCAAACTATAGTTATGGTAAATGTTGTTACACTGCAATTCTATATGAGCTGTTGTTATCATGTGACTTGCTAATTTACATATTCAATATTTTTTGATATAATGTACCTAGCCCTCTTTCTGAAAAAAGTAATTTTGCTTGTTATTATTACAATATTTAGAACAAGTCCAAATAGAAAATATATAAATACATTAAGTCTGTGGTTATACAACTGTATATGATTTTTCTTATCACTTTTGTCCTTCTGGAAGACTAGAACTAAGAAAAAGTCCCATGATCTAAGTGTGAAATAAAACAGTTAGGAAAACTGATAAAACCACATTCATTCCGTATCACTGGTCCTTAAGTAAGTAATTACCAAGTTAAGAAAATCATTTAGATAACATATATGATTTTTAAACTACACAAAAAGCAAAAATGTACTTGTTTTAGAATATTAAATAAAAACAGTGAATTTACATGATCAGGACAAAAATGTTAATTCAACTTACCAAGAACAGAAACTCCATTATTGTGACAAACAGTGATCCATGATAATGGAGGAATTGTAACGAAATGGTGACTAAAGTACACAAATATATCCACGGATGCCCAATGGAAGAACCTGTAGCAGTCATCACTTTCTGATCCTTCACAAAATCTGTTGAACATAAGAGTCAATATAATATAATTTATAAAAGTCAGATATACATTAAAAACAGAATAGCATTCACCATTATTTGTTCTCATAAGATACTGTTTCATACTGACTCACTATACACATTTTTGCACAATCTCTACGTATGTTAACCATTAAACCAACACTCTTCTTTGCTTCTGCTTACAGAATTTGATTTGATTTTATGAGAATAGTTGAAGATAAGAATCTTTATAGCATAAGCTTTCTCCCAAAGTAACAAAAGTTAGAAATTTACTTGATTTTATGACTATTTAACATAATGCATTAAATAATATAATTTCTTATCCATATAAATTGTGTTGCATAAGAAAATATAACAGACCGACAGCAAGCTCAATATTCTAAATTAATGTTGTCAGAATCAATGTTTAGGGCCTAAAACTTCATGAATCGTTGTACATGACAAGAAACTTAAGTTAAAATCCTTTAATTATTTTATCTTTCTTCCAGATTTTTAACAACATTGTTTGAAAGACAACTAGTATATATTTGAGCATATAGATGAAAACTGACAATCTGCCTACAAACTTAGTTATACTACAAGTACTTCTTTTAATCCAATAACATAATAGGTACAAGTACATTTTGAGGATTGAAATGTTGTTTAATCCACAGTTCGTCAGCCAGATCATTTACTTCAATTAATTTTTACATTTTATGTATAAAACATTGATGAAAAATATTTATAAAATAATACACTTTAAATGTTTGTAATTAAATTAATTTTAATGTAAAAAGTCAAAGGAATACAAGACACAAGCCATAAAATAATAAGTGATGAAATACACACAACAATAATTTTTATGCAGTAAAGAAACGCATTTCTTTGTATCACTTTTGAAAAGCATACGTCTTAAAATTGTCTCGAAGTACTGGCAGTGACACACCCTCCCAGTGCATCTGACTTCCTCTGTAGTGTAAATCACTCACATTACTTCAAGATTAGGCAAAAAAGATGCAGTGGAAGTGGGAAAGATGGATGTGAAGTGTAAGTGAAGGTAAATACATTTTGAGTGTAGGAAAATGTAAACTTCTGATATTATATGAACAGTGGTAAATTATTGTATCTAAAAAAAAGCACATCCAACCTGTAATTGGACATGCTAGCTGGTGTGGAGTAGCTAGGACATGTCAGACCATTTTCAGTGGGTCAACTCCCATCCAAAACCAGGTGGCATCAGGTATTTGTCTTTCCATCTGCATTAAGAGGAGGGTCCCAACCATCTTCACCTCAAAACTAGGAAGCAGAAGGGAAAATCAACTTCCATTCCAACAACCTAGCCAGGGCACGTGTGTGTATATACCCAGTATGCAATAAACACCAGACCACCTGGGAACCTGACATCTAGGTATCAGTAGAAAGGGGGTAATGTAAATGTGGTGGTCAACTCCAATCCTAAACAATGTAGTGTTGGGAATTTTTTGTCCACTTCATTGTAGAAGGAGGGCCACTACCAACCACATGTGTGAGGACTTATATTGGCTGGACCTATGCTGATTTAACACCAGAGTGCCCAGGAACCAACTTCCAGACAGAAGTACAATGGGGGAACATTAGTGCTGGGGTGAACTGCATGTGGTAGATTTGTCCAGTCCAAAACCAGGCAGTATCAGGAATTTGTCTTCTGGTCCTCAGTAAGAGAAGAGTTCTCCCAATCTACACAAACAGAACACCACTGCCCTATTCTTGATTGATTGAAATTGGGCACACTCAGAAGAAAGCCACTTCAATGGTCCACCACCCCAGTGGCTAGGAACTGATAAATGGCAAAGACTCCTGTACTCCAATGGAAGAGGGAGGAACAATGCAGTCGGGGTCCTGAGGAAAGCAGAAACGGAAGTCAGATGACCACAAAAACCCTATTTTTAAAAGCAGGTTAGTTCTAGTTTAATTCAACTAGAACCTGAGGGATGGGCAGCAATCCCAACATTGCTTTACTTGTGATAGTCCATGAGTTGCTGCAGCCTTAATGAAGCAAGATACTGCAAGGAAACCTCTAACAGTTTTATGAAACACCCCATCTCTTCAGTAAGTATTATAGACCTGTATGGCCATATGGTGTAGGTCTAAAGTTAAGTATACCTGACCAGATACCACTCACCACCGTGCAGGATCCAGGGTTATATAAAGGGGCCACCATAAAGGTAAGAGATAAAAAAGTAAAAACGTAACCTGTCAGAGTCTATATGTGGTATGGAGAATTTGAACAGGCAGTAAATGATAGCCAGATGAGAAAGTGATGACCAAATGATGTAGGTAGTGAGTGAATAAGTGTGAGGTATTGTCCACATGCCAGCCTGCACTATCTCCTTTAAAGGATGATGGAAGTGAGCAGCCAGGGCAATGGTGAGATGATGAATCTGGTGAAAGGAAACTTAGATGATGCAACAAGAATTGTTGGAAAATGACACATAAGCCAGACGATTAACTTTACAAAGCCATCACAAGTAGAGGAGGAGTTCCACGGGATAAAAAGGTGAGAACTGGAGCCATGAAAAGAAGCTATGTGGGCAACATAACAACAACAAGCCTATACAGAACACAGATGATGATCAGAATGGGAATATATATGAGAAATAGACAGAAAGGAAATAGGTGTGAATGTGCTGTACCCTTCACATTCTGCCAATGTTTTGGGAAAAACTATGATCAGGATAAAGAAGGACATACAAATGATAACAAATGCAGAAAATATCAATAGCAAAGATTTCTGACCTACAACATCCACAAGCAAGGAAGAGTAAAAAATAAGTCTAAAGGGAGAGATCACACAAAGAGCAAGAGGCTGAAGGCTCAAAAGGGGGAAGGGTAAGGACATGAAAGATAACACTGAGGTTTCACTCTGGTAGGGCAACTGGATGGAGAAGACAAAGCAGGCAAAAAGAACAAATAGGAAAGAAATGACAGGAGAGGAAACTATATGGAAGAAATGGGAACAATGAAAAGTATTGGATAACACCATCCTATACCCAGCAGTGGTAGAAACAGAAAAACCACTGTCAAAAAGCCGAGTAAATAAATCAGAAATGTGAAAAAGTTGGTTAGGAAGGTTAGAAGCTGACATGCAAAGACCAGTGATAGAAAATGTACCATTTACACTGGTCAACTAGATTGAAAGAAGAGTGGACAGAATGAAAAAGGAAGGAAGGCTACTCACATGGAAAGTCCAGAGTGACTTGCAAGGGACTGGACAAAACCCATAGAGTGTAGCTATGGTGGGATAGAAAATAGTGGAGGGAGGTTGCCACAGAATGCATCAGGAAAGAGGTACAGGAGGAGATGACTGAAGGAGGTTCAAGAGTAGAATTTACAGTTGTGCAGGCCAGAAGAGAGTGATGAGAAGGACTCAACATAGAGTGGTTTGAATAAGAGAGAATGTGGAGAATAAGCATACATGTAGAGATTAGACTAATCCTGATTGAACACATCCACAAAGAATGCATAATCAGAGACCAGAAGAAGGGACGTTTGGTATTGATCTGGGTGGCAAAGGCATCCAGAAAGGGGGGTACCCAGTTGGGAGCATAACCACTGGAACACTTGAGGAGCAAGAGACTACTTCATCAGTAGATCTTGTTAAGACAGGAGAACTGACATGCCAAAATATTCAGAATACCCAGGATGTGACAAGCAAGAAGACTGCCTTACAGAGATTGGGCCCAGAAAAGAAGATCCAGTGTTGAAAACAAAGACCGGGTGCCACCTTGATGATTAATGTAAGAGACAACTGTTGAATTGTCAGAATGAATCATGACCAAATATCCATGTTCTACAGACAGAAAATGATCCAACAACCAAAGAACAGTCAGGAGCACCAATAGGTTGATATGTTGGGCAGATTCAACCTCCAACCAATAACCAGCTATCTCCTGAGAATACAAATATGCCCCATCCCATGAGAGAATAATCTGTAAAGAAATGAAGATTGAGATGGGGAGGAGGAAGAGGAACACCAACCTAGTTGTTATCTCTGTTGATCCACCAGGCAATGTTGACTTGGAGTGTGGAAGGAAAAGAAATGGAGAAGTCCAAGGGATCCCAATAAAGGTCCCATTGATCGTACAACACCTACTAAAGGCACAAGTGAGCATGACACCAAGGAACAAGAGATTCCAAAGTAGCCCAGGTCTCCAAAAGAGAAGTATTGGCTTTGGAAACCAAGTGCTCCACATCCCTCAAATGTAAAGGAGAAGGCTAAAATCTGCTGAGATACATGCTGAAAAACCCCCAGATTAGTAATATACTAGGTGGGGGTGAGATGGGACTTCACCAGTTTGATAAGCTACCCCAAATGAGGCAGCTCCTGAAGGAGAAAATGGGTATGGTTGTGAGAGGCCTGTGGGGTACAAGCCAAAAGAAATCAGTCGTCCATGTAATGGCAAAATCACAGTGCCAGGTCGTGAATATGAAGAGCAAAGGTTCTGATTACGCAACAGAAAACATAGAGCCAATGTCAGATCATATGGAAGAGCACAGAACTGAAACACCATACGTCCATGAACAAACCAAAGGTATCAATGGGATGCAAGAGAAATAGGGATATAAAAGTAAGCATCAGAAATTTCGACCTTGGTCATCCAAAGATCTGGAGTAAAAGACCATATGAGAGTGAGAAAATACTCCATTGTAAAATGTGAGAGGTTTATCTGATAAGCTTCCACATTCACTATTGTATCCTTGCCTAAAGATTATTTGACAGAACTAAAAATAATAAAACAAACTACTTTCTGTTTATTTGTTTGTTGTTAAACACAAAGCTACACAATGGGCTATTTGTGCTTTGCCCACCAAGACGATAGAAACCCAATTTTTAGCATCATAAGTCTTAATGCTGAGCCACTGGAGGGGCAAATTGCTGTCAATAATAGTTATTTAACCAAGTTAATTGATACATTGTTCAAAAAATAAAAGGATATTAACATAAAAATGATCATAAAAAACAGAAAGAAATGGTATAAGTTACAATGAAAAACACAATGAATAAAGAAATCTACAAACTGTCCTTCTAATGTACACACAATCTAGACAAGATCAATAAATACAGCCACAGTGGTGTTTACTAAGTGATATGTCAAAATTGCAATATTATATATACAGGGCAGAAAGTGTAATGTAGAAAGAAGAGTTAAACATTCATGAAACTGGAAATTGGAAAAAATGTACAACTTTATATTCAATCTTATGGAAACTAAACACCAATTTTATCACAAAAACAACTATGAATTTTATGTCTGTGGAAAACGGTAACGAATTTGTTATTATATATTTATTTTAATATCAATGTTTGTTTAGATTAAATTTATATTTAGAAACATACATATCTTATACTGTTAAATATGTATTGCAAAACTCCTGCCTATTCTCCAAAGTTGTAGAAGATTCTCGAGAGCAAGAATCAACAATATATGTATGTATGTAAACGCTTAAATTTGTATTGTTACGTAATCTGATTTTTCTAGAAAGCTTCTACATGCCTATAAGTATAACCAACGTGACATACCAAAATAGAGTATTTATTATTAGTTTGCTCAAGTCAGTGTACTATAAACTTTGGAAACTATAACTGTGATTGTTATAATGCTTACATATTGGAAAACTTCAGATCTTGACCAGGATCCTTTACAAAGTTCGAACATTACAAATCGTTTAACTTCAGTGGATTCTCATTGGACGAATGTAACAGTGAAAAACCTGGCACATGTGGCTGATAAATAACGAAGGACAAAGCTAGCTAGCTTCCTGTTAAGTGAATTATACCTATGTCAACTTGTAATCAACTCGCTCATCATGAACCCTCGATTAGATATCAAAGAAGTTCCAGACTAGAAAGAAGACTTTATATTGCTTGTAAGTGTGTGAAACTTTTGTTTATAAATCATTGTTGGTAATAACTATTTGTAATAACTGTTATTGTAAATTGTTTTGTGTATATTAAAAAACTTTGTGTGTCAAAAAAAGAAAAATGGTGTATATCAATCTTGTTGGTAAATATCACAAACTGACTATATATCAGCATATACTTAACTGCTAAATCCAAAGTACAATTAAACTACTAAATTTACATTATCAGTTAACTCGGTTTCAGACCATTTGAAATTCTTATACATAACACAACATAAAAAACTAAATAGCTTGGAAACCTTAGAAATAAATAAGTCTAAAAAACATATCCTGTCAAAGCTCTCAAAGACTAAACCAATTTATACTCCTCCCCACTTTTGACCCACTAGCATCAAGGTGAATGTCAATGTTGCCAGCTGGTTCTTTGGTTAAACATATTTATACCTTTTAACATAAAAACAAAATCAACATTTAAAATGCATAATAACATTTTTTAGTTGGCCAATGGCCAACATTAAAATACTCTACATGTTTTGGTAGCTTTATGCTACCATCATTCTGATGATAGTCGTTTAATGTTGGCCATCAACCAAACAAAAAATTTTATTGTGCATTTTAAACATTGATTTTGTTTTTATTTTAAAATTTATTATACAAGTTGCTGTCATTGAATTGTTCATATTTATACCTGTTCACAAGCTATTACAGTCTGTACATGATGATGTCTTTACTCTCCTGTTTCTTTCCTAGCTTGGCAGTGAAGTATTTATATACTGCTACTCAGCATACAT
This sequence comes from Limulus polyphemus, assembly GCF_000517525.1. Classification (NCBI taxonomy): domain Eukaryota; kingdom Metazoa; phylum Arthropoda; class Merostomata; order Xiphosura; family Limulidae; genus Limulus; species Limulus polyphemus. The sequence goes on from NW_013667715.1 coordinate 100,403, forward strand.
CTATGACACATGTTTATATTTATTAACATAACACTATGTTACAAGCTAATCAACAATAACCACTCTATGTCACACTTTTACAATAATTTACAGAACACTATGTCACAAACCAATCAATGATAAGCATGCGACCTTGGGTTACATCATACACTATAGTTTAAGGTTAAATAAAAAAAGTGTGCAAAACATAAGTAGGAATCTTGTGACTTACTATTAATAGAAGGTATGTATGTGTGTAATGTAATAGGAGTGTCATGATATGATAATATTTGTAAGGATTACATTCCAACAGACACTTGCATCTAAAGGAAGAAACAATGATAAGGTAATTCCCCACAAAGGGTATCTTACTGATGAATCAATGCATTCTAATCATTACAAGTTTTTGATTTATGACACTGCATACTTCTACTTACAATGGTGTATTAAATTAGCGATTATAATTCTGAATCAATAAAGGCAGCTTGCTTTGATCAGAAGTTAATGATAATTTCTTGCAATAAATGCTACATTATTCAGGAATAATAAATATTATTAATATACATGCTATTTCTTGGCTATGAATAGCTTTGACCTTCAACATTTAGATAGGACCCTCATATTAGCACTAAAATCTTATAAGATAGCATTCTGTTAGGCTTACCAGTTATCAATGGTAAGGTATTAAGTAATTATTATTAATATAGTTTTTAATGAAATAATAGCTTCTCAAGGTATTCCATAAGAATGCATCAACTGGAGGCATTCTCCTTGGGTCAAATTGATGTGATGTCACAGGAGTCAAAAGTTAAACATATCTATTTTCTGGACTGGAGAAATGCTGAAAGCCCCCATCCACAGCTGAAGCCCCAGATGGTGAATGAGGTCCAACATCTTCAAGGCAGAGGCCCTGGTAGAACCATAGACCAGAACCCCATAGCCTAGTTTGGTTAGAATGAGGGCACGATAAATCTTGAGCATAGAACATCAATCTGCTCCCCAAAGGTGGAAGAGAGGACACAGAGGATGTTCAGTGTCCTTGTACACTTGACATGTAGCTGCTTGATGTGAGAAATGAAAGTAGTTTATGATTAAAGATAAGCCCCAAGAAGGAACACAGGAAAAACATCACCAAGACAGAGCTCGGGTTTGGACTGTAAATCCTGTTGGTAGCACAAGTGCAAGCAAATAGTTTTGTAGAAAGAAAAGGTAAAACCATTTGCTGTGGTCCAATTCAATAAGCAACCGAGGGTAGTTTGAAGCTGCCACTCAATAAACCTCATAATCGATTTTGCTGTACTAGATGGAGGTCTGTAGACCTCCATGAATCCTGCCCTGGGTTGAGTGGGCAGATCTTTGTCAGTAAAAGTAGATTCCAGTGACTGAGGGCAAGAATGATTAATCTTTCAGCATCTCGGGGCCGAAGAAGATGGACCCGAGCAGACACTGGAAGCCAGGGCCAAAGATGGACCCAGACAGTCACTGGAAACAATGTTGGGGACAGAGACTGTCAACTCTTTTATCCACAGAGGGCAAAAAACTCATCACATGGTTTAAGAGCAACCTCTGTTGGAGGCACAGAAAGAACTGTCTGTACCCTGACAGTAGCAGTGGAAGGTAGTGCAGCAACATATGTCCGAGACGTAGTGGGGGACAATAACTTCCGAGCCTCAGGGAAAGAAATGGTATGGACAATACAAAAACATTGTACCTCTTTCTCCTCCACCGACTTCAGGCAAGATCGGTATTAAGAGGGGTGGGAACCACCATTATTGATGCAGTGATTGTCCAGTTGACACTCGTAGGAGTCATGGTCTTTGCACCACAACGAGCACACATCAAAGAACCATGACAAGATGCCTTTAAATGACCAAACCGCTAACACTGGAAACATCTGAGAGGGTTAGGAATGTATGGCTGCACCTTACAGTTCAGATAACCTGTCTTAACAGAAGCAGGTGAATGTGGCAATGTAAATGTTAAAATTAATACACTGGTCGGCAGCATAATTCCATCCTTTTGAGTGAAGATATGGTGCACAGCAGAAGCACCTCGGCTGGAGAAACCAGCAAAAATCTCCTACTTGAGAATGTCATTCAAATCCCTCTCAATTATCACTGGTCAGTAGGAATTCAAAGTAGCTTTGGGAGTAACCTCAATGGGTTTATCCCCAATGGCCCTCGACCTCAGGAGGAGTTCATTATGTGTAGGTGTAGATGTTTCCACCAAGATGTCTCCAGGGCACAACTGCCTGAGTTACTTAAGAGAGGCAACAAGCCCCTCTAATCCCTTCTGAATGAAAAAGGGAGACATGTGCCCTAAGGATTTGTCAGACAAAGAATGAAAAATTAAAAATTGAGGTACAGGATCTGACTTTGATGGTGACTGTAACAGAGTCATCTATGCATGGTCATTTCCCTATCAGACGTTTTTTTACAATTTTTTTGAGGATTGGGGGGATCCATAATAAGTAGAGAATGATTCAGTGCCAACTGACCCCACCCACTATGGAGTCCTACAAGGGGATGCACTGCAATGCCAAACAAGGACACTGCAGCAACACCATGGCTTCGTGAGCACTATACCCAAACACCAGCATCAGACACAATGTCCACAACGCCCACTGAGAATTCCCAACACTGGTACTCAGTTGACCCTAGCCCAACAGGACCAGCCAATTGACCCTGGGGGGGGGGGCACCCCAAGACCACCTTTCAACAGAAATTCAAGGCCAAAGTGGTGTGTTGCAGTGCCTCAGACACCACTCAACCACCAGGATCCTCCCCTCCCCTTCATGTATCACCACACACAGCAAACACATGGATGGATGTTCAGATCTCAGAGGAGGTAAACTCAAGTTACAGAACCTTCCCTGGGAGGTCCCCTCACCACATGTAGGG
>NW_013667715.1:104139-105973 GCF_000517525.1 Limulus polyphemus
TTATTTAATTAAATAAAAATTATTAAGAACATTACTATTATTAGTATAAAAAACTAGGGTTAACTATCTTTGAAAACTGACAGCAAGAAAAAAAGAAGATTGGCAAAGTATTATATTTCTTGTTTATCCTTTATGTATAATTATAAAAGTAACTAAAATATAAAAATATGGATCCTTTAAGGCTTGTTAAAATTAGATTAGGTAAAATAAATAATAATAATAATATAATAAAAATGTTTCATGAGGCACACATGTGAACAGCTCGTGGGTAATGTAATTCGTTAGTGTAATATAAGCTGCACATTCCCTGAGTGATTTACAACTTATAATGCCACGGATAGTAGTTAGACACAGTTCAAAGGTGATGAACTTATAATTAAACTTAATTATAAATAGATGTATGTTGTTACGAACTTAGAGCTACTTAGGATAACTCAAAGTAGTTTCATGCTACAATTGGAAGTCATTCTAGAAAGAAAAAAAAAAGGATAATTTAAGTTTATTTTGATTTTTTTTTTTGGGTGGTTACAAAGTCGGTTGAATTGACCGATCCTGTTTTGAGATATGGTAGAAAAAATAACAGATAAACTATAAAGGATTACAAAAAGGAAATTTGAGATTTTTGAGACAAGGAAAAGTATATTTAATTTTAACATAAAAATTACTTTGCACACGGACTATTCAAAACAAATACTCAGTATATTCATGGACAAATCTTTATATTATTTTATTAAAAATACTTCCGCAAAATAAGATTTTTTGTATGTGAAAGACCTGTAATATTAACTGACAGACTGCCAAATTTTGTGAAGATACACGCACTATATTGAAAGGTATATGTATCAAATCTATACAGACTTTAAACAAGTACAAAGAGGTCATGTGGTCAGTCTAATTGACCGAGCCTATTTTGAGAGAGTTAAAAAAAGCTTTGAGAACAAGCAAAAGAATGGTATTATTGCCCAATAAGAAGTAGAAGGTCAGGAATAATACTGCCCAATAACCTGTGTCAGATTTTAAAAAATAATATTATATATGTATATGGGTTCTGTTTTTTTTTCTTTTTGCCAATTGTCAAAATAAATGGCTTTTACTTATATTTCTTAATAGTATAAATATATACCATGTAGTTGTTGTTGCGTAGGATTCTTCTACAGTAGGTGTCTGTGACTTGTTAGCAATAAATTCAATGATGAAAAACAGCCCACACTTTACTTGTTTTCAAATAATATATATATTTGGAACAAGTTAAACATATGTACAATAAAGTGTTCACACTATAGAGAATATAAGCATATTGTAAACGGTATATCAGTATATGTATAATTCTCCTCTTCTTGTCAAAAGTCCACTTAGGCCTGTTCAATTACTTTAGAATCTCAGTTGACAAGCTGAACTATTTTCTCTAATACTATATATATCACTTTTACCTTACCTTCACACCAACTATATTCTCTTTGCTTTTATCTGTCTATTGTTGTCTGTCTGCTGCTTCCCGCTCATCTCACGCTATTTATATCTTCATTATATATTCGTCTGGCCACATTCTTTATTCTCGACACCAATTAGTTATTAACATAACTTAAAAATAATAAAATGTTTACTCACAAATAAAAATTATTCACTAATATTTAAACCAAACAGTCTTTTATATCATGACAAAAATCCCTCTTCAAGATAATATATTTACAATATATTTTTTTACTATATACAAAGATTGTTCTTAGTTCAAACACAAAGTCTGCTCCAACATTTGCAGTCCCTTTGATGGCCTCAATGCAGAACCTGTAGTTCTGAAGATACAATGCCCATCTCATGATCCTCGCTACAGTCG
>NW_013667715.1:106445-116869 GCF_000517525.1 Limulus polyphemus
AATGGCAAATATAATAGCCAGACACTCTCGTTCAATCACTGAGTAGTTATTCTCACTATTCAACAGTTTTTTACTTGTATATGTTATTGAAACAGTCCATCTACATGTTCCTGTAAGAGTAATGCCCATTTCCAATGTCTGAAGCATCAGCCTGAACGATAAATGGTTTGTTGAAGTCTGGCATTCTAAGAATTGGTGAGCTTCCCAACATGTTTTTTAATTTCTGGAATACCACCTGGTGTGGTTGTTCCCACTTCATCTTGTTTGGCAAGCCTTTCTTGGTCAGGTCAGTCAATGGTGCAGTAATTTCAGCATAATTTGGGATGAATTTCCTATCGTATCCTGCTAACCCTAGGAAGGATCTGACTTGATGCATGGTCATTGGAGCTGGTGTATCTTGTATGCGGGTTACCTTTTCCTTTTCCATGGCTATCCGCCAGTCCCTCATTTTATGTCCAACAAACTCCAGCACAGAATATCCAATGTAGCACATGGATGGCCTGATGGTGAGGCCCACTGCCCTCACTCGCTGGAATACCTGTCTTAAGTCTCTTCAGTGTGTGTGTGTCAGAATGTCATCCACATAGTGCTCAATGTTGGTGGTGTTGTGCATCATCTTCCTCATCATGCGGTTGAATGTTCTAACCTGAATGGCATCTGCTTAAATTGGTAACATCCATCTGATGTCACAAAAGCTGTCTTCTCTTTAGATCCTGTCTCCATCAGGATTTGCCAGTAACTTTTAATGAGGTAGATCTTTGAAAAGAACCTGGCCCCATCTAGTTTTGCCATGTTGGCCTCTGGGTTGCCCATAGGTTCGGAGTCGAACTTTGTCACGAGGTTCAACTTCCGGAAGTCTATGCAGAAACGGTTTGATCCATCCTCTTCTTCACAATTACAACTGGTGAACAGTAGGCTGAACTTGAAGGCTCAATGATTCCAGCTTCCAACATTGCCTGAACTTCCTGCTTTATCAGATCTCTCATTGCACAAGGCATCTGATAGGGCTTCACTTTGACAGGATCCCTGGTTTTGGTCTCAATCTTGTGTTGCACAATGTCTGTCTTTCCTGGTTTATCTGTGAAGATATCTGCATACTGGTACAGTAGGTCTTGTAATTTTCTATTTTCCTTGCCAGTCAGTTCTTCACTGATGTTGACACCTTTGTATGTTTCATCTCCACCTAGTGGTCTTAGATCTAGTAGGTCCTCATCTTCTAAGACAAAGTCACTGTCTTCTGGTTCTGCATCTATGATGGCCACACCTGTAACATCCATCTCTGTTTCAATAGCTGCACCCATTAGGTCGTCTTCTCTCCCAAAATACTTCAACAGATTGGCATGGTGATCTTGGTCTTCCCTTTCACATTCACCTTGTAGTCCATTCTGTTGACTACTTCCTGTACTTCAAAAGGTCTTTTCCATTGCAGGGTGAGTTTGTTGTGGTCTGTAGGCAGCAGAACTAAGACCTTTTGTCCAATTTGTCGATCCTTGGCCTTCTTGTCATAAAAATGCTTCTCACTACCTTGAGCTGCATACAAACTCTGTCAAGCAGGTTTACAGGTTTCCTCCAGTCAGTTTCTTAGGTCTAACACATACTGCGTTCCTTATTTCTGACGTTTCTTCTCCCTTCCATAGCTCTTTCAATATTTGCATTGGACCTCGTACTGTTCTTCCGTACAGTAACTAAAATGGTGAAAATCCTGTATTTGCATGTGGGACTTCTCAAGAAGCAAATAATGCTGCCTGTAAGTATCTGTCCCAGTCATGTGGTCTCTTCTTTAGCATACTCTTTAAAACTCCATTGACTCTCTCACAAAGTCCATTACATTTAGGATTGTAGATAATGAAAAGGATCCTGGGAAGAAGACAGATGGGAGGCTATGTACAAATGTAGAGGTCCCTCCTATCCTGATTGAGGGCATTGAACACCAAAGGCATAGTATGTGGAATAGTGGACCACAACAAAGGAAGTTTGATATTCAAATGAGTGGCATATGCATCCAACCATGGATAAGAAAGAGAGCACCCAGGGAATAACAAGCCAGCAATTGAAATGTGGCGGCAGTGAGCCCAGAACAGGAGATCCAAAGAGTGAAAACACAGGGACCCTGACTGAGTTCCCTCTTACCAAGTGATATGAGAGAACAGTTGAGTCGTTGGAATGAATCATAACAGTCTCACCCCTCAGAAGCGGTAGAAATAATTCATATTCTGTTGAATAGCTATGAGTTCCAGAAGACTGACAGGGAGACTTGGGTCTGCTGAAGACCAACAGCCCTGGAACTCCTAGGTGTTGCAAGATGCACCCATTCCAAACAGTGAAAGATCAATAAAAATTGTACATTTGGATTTGGAGGGAGGAGATGGAAATCAGCTTTTGGGTTTTCCCTGTCCAACGACCAGGCAAAAATGTATTAATGGGAAGGAGGAAGGGAAATTGGATGATCCAGAAGATCCCCTGGTGAGATTCTATTGATAATGAAATACCCACTGAAGAAACATCATGTGAGCATAGTATTCAAAGAAGCTCAAGTCCCCAAAAGAAAAAGAACCACTCTAGCAGGGAGAAAAGGTGAGGAATGTGCCTATTGAGCTAAAAGCTACATAGAATTCAGACAATGAGGAAAAGGCTGGGCAAATCCTGAGATGGGAATGGAAGAACACCCAAAGACAAACGAGTTATTGGATTGAGATGATAGTGGACTTTTCCACCTTGACTAGGCAACACACCCAAGCAGCCCCTCAAAGGAGAAGATGCACATGATTGGATGACACAGCAAATGATGGAACTAGAAGAAGCCAGTCATCCATGTAGGGGTAGAAATATACTCCTTGTGCATGAAGACAGGCAAAAGACCTGACCACCTCACAATAAAACATAGTGGGCCGAGGTAAGCCCAACCGTAAGGGCACAGAACTGATAAACACATTCTCCCTGGATGAAGTGAAGATAATGACAGTATGCCATAAAAATAGGGATGTGGAGGTAAGCATTGGACACATCACACTTCATCATCCATGGACCAGGAACAAATGCCCATTAAAGAGACAGGTAAGACTTCAAAGTGAACCAGAGAATCTCCACAGAATGATTCAGACAGGAGAAACTAGAACAGTCTACTAATCTCCAGTCTTTTGGGGGACTAGAAAAGACAGGAATAGAAAACTGGTTCTATAGTATCCTGAAGAGAGGATCCTGAACTACTTTGGAAAGATGCTAGCTAGAACTGGAACCCAAGGAGGAGAGAAAGTGGCCAGAAGGCAGAAAAAGAAGGACAGGAAAAGATGAGATAGTTCTAAGAACCAGGCCCTAAAAAATCCTAGGGTTGGTGGCAAACATTTCTTACATACTGGCAAAACAAAAAAGCAGGGCAACAACTAGACCTGAACCCATGGAACAGTAATGGGTACAATTGATGGCATGTATGGCAATGGTGAACAAGAAAGAGTATGTCATGATGAAAGGACTCATGAAAGGGGAATAGGTAAGGATGAGGAGAACATGATGGCGGGAAAGTAATCCCATGAAAAAAGCAAAGAGGAACTAGAGTCAAAACCCCAAATGGGAGAAAAAAATATAACTGCAGACTAACCAGAATGGGATTCAAGTAACGATGGTAAACAAAAGTAAGAGACATGGCATTCTAACCCCCAAATGCAACTGATTGGCAAAATGCTCATTCTTCACCCCAATTTCAGAGGAAGGAAAAAAGACAAAATAATTGGCATTCAGTGTTTCAATGAAAAAGGTCTCAGCATGACCAGTGTTTGAGAATGAGACTACACGGCAAAGAAATGAGAAGGAAAACAGCTGTCCAAATCCTCAACTTCCTGTTTGAATTCCCAAGAAAAGGGAGAAATGGTTGTCAAACAGGAGACCCCTCAACCCACATTAAAGATGCCATCTCTCAGAAGAATAGGGCTGAAACATCTACAGCCAAAAATGTTGAACCTAAAGCCAATGTGATAGGTGGTTGGTCACCAGTAGTGTTTGAAGCAGTAATGGCCGTAACTTGAAAATAAGAGTACATGATACTGTGGTTGATTACCAGTACATGAGTGGGAACAGTACACCATGGAAGTAATGAACTGAAGAAAAAAAAAGTTAAATAACTGCAAACTCAAAAGGAGAAAACTGTTGAAGTTGCAATTAGAAATCGAAATTCTAAAATCAAGAGCAACAAAGCACAATTTAAATAAATCGTTAATTCTGAACACTCATGCCAAATCATGAAGTGAAGATTGGGTTCAACTGCACAGGGGGAGTCAGCTGCGAGAGGAGGGTGTGTCACACTCCAATAGGTGGAGGATTGTTGCATGCTATAATGCAGCTAAACCATGTGGTATACATGTGGAGTTAGGTGGAAGTTTAAAAGCTAGAACCAAGTGAAATATTTTGCAACAGAGGAGAGTCAAATAGAGAAAAACTGTAACTGTGAGATGAAGTAAGTGACTGTATCAGAATAAAACTGTCTTAAGTGGATCCTAGACTATTTTCCAAATCTTAAACTTATGTTCTCATGTTTTATTATTTTCAGAATAGAAAATTCCTGGAAACTCTTGTAAACTTAAATAGGATCACCTCTTACCATTCTAGTGGAAGCCATGTTGGAAGTGACAAGTAGATTCCAAACATCTAGTAGTGGAAGAAAAGACCTAAAAAAAACTTAACCACCAAGCAAAAGCCCACTGGACTCAAAGGAAAAGGAGGCAGCTGTAGCCAATTCAATGGAAAGGACTCAGAAATAAAATTTCAACTATTATGGACAAACTGCAAAGAGCAAAAGGATAAATCAGGATGTGGAGAAAGTGTCTAAGACCACAAACAAGGCCATCCATCACCAGGGAGAGTATCCTGCTCAGAGTGAGAAAATCATCTATCATGAACCTACTAAAAACTAAATTTAGGTAAAGTAGGACAGACTGATCACTGGCTAACAACAACCCATCTTCAGGGAAACAAAAATAAAAAACAGGAGGAAAACCCCCACAGAAGAATTGTTCCATGGCACTCAAAACTGATGAGGTGGAAAGTAGAAAAAGACAGAAAAAAACATTGAAAATGCATCGGCATCTGAGGAACTCACTAGTTTGTAGCAAAGGGAGTCCATAGGTTGTACATAGTGGGAGAGCAGAGCTCAGAAATGACTAGAGCCAACGGGTGGCACCAGAAAAAAATTGCCCCCCTCAAAAAAAAAACACTCAAAAGCTAGCCATCAAGGGGTAAGTGACAGGAAAGGAGGCCATATATGATGAGAAACCTGGTAAGACAAGGAAACAAAGTGAGAAGAGATGACTGTTAATGAGTTACATTAGCTCAAGTTGCCAAAGCAGGAAAAATACCCCCCCCCCAAAAAAAAAAAAAAAAATTCAATGAAATGGTGCAAGACAGAGAGCCTGAAGAGAAGATTGACTGAAGGAGACAAATATCAAAAATTAAGGAAATCTGGTGAATTAAATCCCAGAAATAAAGAAACCAAGTTTACTGAAACAAAGTGAAAGAAAATAAAGGAGAAAATTGGAAAACAGATATAGCATATAACTTAACATAATGTTTTGGAACAACATGGGACCTACTGGTCCATCTTGACTGTTGCATCCTCCAAACTAAACTAAAACTATTAATAAATTAATTTAAAATAAAAATCTTAAAGAGAACCCTTATCATTCATATACTTATCAAGCTTTCTCTTAAACTCACTTAAATTAATGGCCTCCACAACATCCAGAGGCAACCCATTCCAGAGGCCAACAAGGGGAAAACATTATTAGTATCATGTTACTATTTGTTTGTTTGTTTTGAATTTTGCACAAAGCTACACGAGGGCTATCTGCACTAGCCGTCCCTAATTTAGCAGTGTAAGACTACAGGGAAGGAAGCTAGTCATCACCATCAACCGCCAACTCTTGGGCTACTCTTTTACCAACAAATAGTGGGATTGACCATCACATTATAATGCCCCCACAGCTGAAAGGGTGAGCATGTTTGGAGGGACAGGGAATCGAACCCGCGACCCTTAGATTGCGAGTCGAGTGCCCTAACCACCTGGCCATGTCGGGCATCATGTTACTATAAACCAATTTTTTCAGGTTTATATTTCAACTACAATAGTTTTATTCCTTCATTTTCAAAACCAATTTATTGTTTGTGTTGGTTCACACAGCCTTTAAGAGAACAAGCACTGATTTGGCATTCAGCTTAGAACTTAGTAACATAAAAAGATTTCTTAAGAAGAATCATTTCCTTGAAAAGCTTGTTAATAAGATAGTGAACAACTACTTTCAAAAGGTAAACAATCCCATGGTACAGTTTTTCAATGTACCTAAACACCTCTTGGCTATTATATTACCCTTTATGGACCCTTCAAATTTCAAAATGAAGAAAACATTTTCAATATTTTAAAAGCATCACATCCACAAATATTGCTGAAGGTGATATTTACATCTCAAGTGTCCATAAATGATTTATTTACGGTGAAAGATACAATTCCATTGCTATAGCAATTGTACATCATTTACAAATTTAATGTACCTGTTGTAAACAGGACTATATTGGTTCCATGATATGTCACCTAGCAGTGTGAATTAGAGTAAATCTTAAAATCAACAAAGGAAGTCAGTTCAACATTTACCAACAGTGCAACAAATGTATGATGGGACATCAAATGACACAAACTTCTATATTATCTGCTCAACAAAGAATGAAATAATTATTTAGTTAAAGGAACCTTTAATAATCAGATAAATGATTCCTTTTTTCCTTTATTTAAAGGAGGTTAGATTTGCAAGCCTCTCTTTTTTTATTTTTAGTAGGTCAATAAACTTTTGTCAGGTGTCTGAAAACTGGTTAGTTGCTAATGTTACTCCTCTTCATAAAGAAGGATATACAGTCCCCTAAAAATTAAAGGCCAGTTAGTCTTACTTCTGTACTGAGAAAATAACTGTGACAACAGAAGCTCTGGAAAATCACTTTATGAAATATTATACCATAAAATAAAGCCAAAGTGGATTAAGCAAGAGAAATATTGCCTTAAGAATCTTACTCAAAAACACAAAATTTAATTTGATGAATTTTATGCTTATTGGTCAACAGAAATTGTCAAAAGTTTTAAAAATGTGAAATAATTTCAGAAAAGGAAAGGGATAAAGGCCTTAGTTGTGCCTTCAGATTTTCAATATAACTAACATAATATTACATATAACATGTAAGCTGTCTCCAAGCATTATCAGTCTCAAAGTGGGTTCCTCATCATCGAATTTGAATGCAACATTTGCTTTAAAGGCTGTTACTATCCATCCGCCCCTAAGAAAAAGCAAAAACCTAGATTCATTTTTTTGTATTTCAGGAAATCATTTATCACCCTCTAAAATTTCCATGAAGTCCTCAACTACTTCTGATCACAATTTATTCCATAAGAACAGAAAATTCAAGGAATTAAACTATATCTGTAAGATAACCTATCTACCACTAGAATCATTCTAGCAACCTTCCTCTAAACCCTGTAACCAGTATTATTCAAAACGAGACCTCACTAGTAATTTGTATAGAGAGATAAATATATCTTTTTATCGTAATCAATGTGTCTATAAATATAAAATTCTATTTGCAATTTTACTAACAGAGCATTTCTTTGATGGCTTTTGTGACTTATTTACTACTATGGCATGATCCTTTTCTTTGTCATACTATTGAACTGAATCCATTCTGTATTAAATGTGTGATCCAAATTACTAAAACCCAAATGCATTACCTTACACTTACTATAATCAAAAGTCGTTTGAAAATATTTATCCAATTTACAAATTTGATATTACCATCATCAGGAAACTTTTCTAATTTACTAATTATGGTCCCACAAATATAATTAAATTAAATAAGAAAGAACTAAGATCCCAGCACTAGGACCTTTGATACTCCAAAAGTAACAACATAACAAACATTAATTTTTCCTTTCTTATGCCCTACAATCCAATTAAACACATTACAACCCCTGACAATGTGAATTTCTTAGCTAATCTTGTTTGTGGCAGATTATATCATATCATCCTATTATCTTTAGAATATAGCACAAAGAATCAGAATCCTTTATCCCTATCAAGCCCCAGGTTAATCTCATAAACTTCATGAAGATCATCTCATCTTAGGGTAAAATTAATTGGGATCTCAACTTATCTCAATATGAATAATCATTGTAACCCTGTATCTACCTCTTTTGACTTATAACCAGTATCTATAAATAAATAAATACAAAAATTTTATAAGCTTTACTATTAGCAACAGAGCACTGTCTTGGTAGTTTGTATGACACTTACTTATCACTATGAAAGTTCCTTTTGATCAGTCACACTGCTGAGTTGGTTCCAAAGTATATTGAACTTTGGAGCAAAACTATGAAAAACCAAATACATTTCTTTGTACATACTGTAATTAACTGAAATCTGTAAGATAGACTTCCTTTGACAACTTACAGCACTAAATCAGGAAATGTATATTATTATTATATAATGTAATAAACACAACAGATAAAAAAGTTAAAGCTTATTACGTAAAAATGAACATCTATTATTTAATGTGAGACCATTCTGAACTGCAGACAAAATGTTTTAAAATACTTGTAGAATTGAAATTGAATAACTGGAGCTCGTGTGTAAATTTGATGTCATACAACTTGTATGAATGTGCATGCAACTAGTCAGAGTACAAGGTTGTTTTCATGTGAAGAAAAAAATACTTGTGTTCACTGTACAGTTTGCATCTAGAACTTCTGAAATGCATACCTAAGTTTTTCAGTATCCCCATACAATGTATCTAGTATTTTCTCCCTTCTACCACAAAGTGTAGCTAAATCAGCAATGTAGGGTAAAATAAATAGCTAATAACTCTGACATCAAACACATAATACCATATTTAATTGCATTCTGTAAAAGGTTGTTGCATATGCACTTTGATCTCCACCCCTGCACATAAGACTAAAGCCAGGTTATTTGCCAACTACTATTTCTCCAATTCACAACTTCATACAATAATTCTGTAGTACCTACACATCTTATATATGATTAGAAATCCAAGAGTTTTGTCTTTTATTTTCAATGTATTCACCCAAAGCTTCTTAATAGACATATGCACTAGCTGCCCCTAATTTTGAACTGATAAACTGGCAGCTAGTCAACAGCACCCATTGTCAACTCTTGTCTAACTGAATAGTGAATTTGACCATGATTCATCACTCTTTTAGTTTTATAATGCACCCACTGCCCCAAACTATTGAATGTGATTTTTTTTTTTATTTGGTGATAATGGGACAAGAAGAACAATGGACTGGCAGATCCATAGTGTAGCATGCTAACTACTAGTTCACAATTAGCTCAGTTTAATGTCACCTGCAAACTTTACTAATCGACTATATAATTATGCCCATATCCATAATATTAATATAAATAAGAAGTACAGACTTAGAGGCACACCACTAACAAAAGTCCACTTTTACTGGATATCTTTTTAATAAAAACGTTTTGCTTTCTTAGTTTCTATCGGTATCACCCATACAATCTACAAATTGCACATCCCCATTCCCAGTTAAATCTAACTAATCTTTGTATAACCAATACCGATGTGTGTTTTTTTTTATTGCGTGTCACCCTATCAAATTTTTTGAAAACATAAGTTCACAAAATTCACACCAATTCCATCAACCAGTTAACAATATCATAAAAAATGTAAACGGATATGTAGTACTTAAACTTTAAAAGTAAAGTATAACATGTGTAAACAATAAAATTAGTAATGTCTAGTATTACTACTGAGTACTACTACTAGTAGAACAAAAATTGTTTTTAACAATTAAAATTACCATCTCACACTCACAGGATTAGATATTGGTTGTTCCCATCGACAATGTGCTCTGCAGTACTTTCGATGAATTTGATTGGTACTGTAATTTAAACTGTAGCTATTTAATTATCCTTCATTCATGAGCGAGAGGTGATACTTATTTGACAAACGAACTTCTTTACTAAACGTACCTAGCCCCATATACTTTAGCTCTAACAGCACAACTACCGCTCAACCATTATCAAAAATACTGATATAGCCAGCCCTTATCATATAAAGTTAATATAAACTTAGATTACACATAAAATGACACTTTTTACACTTTGTAAATATAAAACGCATATCCAGCCTACTAAAACACGCGAAGTATACAAACAGTTACCCGTTGCAAATTTAATATTATTGAAAACAAAATCAGAATATGTATTGTTGCGTCATCGAGATCATGTGATTCTCACGCTCTCTACTTTCTAGAATTATCCTGTACTTTGGCGAATGCTCTAGTATTTACTAGATATAGGGTAGTCGGGTATATAAAAGAGGGGGACAACGTGACGCGGTAATGTGTGTATAGACAGTGAGTAATTGAA
>NW_013667715.1:117096-159096 GCF_000517525.1 Limulus polyphemus
GAAGGAAAAATATAAAATTCTTTTGTAATACTGGTACTAGTAGTATTACGTACAAATCACACAAGTCTATCATTCTAAATACTGAATCATATTATTATTATTATTATTATGAACTAAATACAAAATAATGCTAAATTATTGAGCTTAAAACTACAAATTTAAATTCAAATGAATATAAAAAATCACAAACTCTTTCAGTTCAAAGTCTAATTCATGTAAAGACTTTGCACTCGCCACTCGGTAACTCTTAACCCTAACAATCGTGGATCAACTTCTTTCCTAAAAAATATATCTATTTTGAGTTAATTTTTCAATATAATGATTAATATAAACAGATATACCAAGCAGTATGACTTAAGTTACTATATAAAAAAAAAGAAAGTCATGTATATTCCTTGCAGTTTTCCAGAAGCAACTTTTCTAACGCTTATAGAAAAGCCCTATTGGCCAGTAAATACAACCTCTACATAAAATGGCAGTTACTATAATAAGCACCACCCACATTCATATTGTAAAATCCCGAGAACAACTTTCATCACGTACTTTCCTTATCATCCTATGATTTGTCATTAAACAATACAATTTTGTACAAATAATTGAATGTTATGCTACTATTTATAAAAATAAAATCAGAAATCCATTAAAAGATAAGTTCTCTATCATTTTTTCAATTCACAAATGATTTTGCCCTCACACTTGAAGTAACAGTATATACACGTGAAGTAACAGTATATACACTTAAAGTAACAGTATGTACACTTAAAGTAACAGTATATACACTTAAAGTAATAGTATATACACTGAAGTAACAGTATATACACTTAAAGTAACAGTATATACACTTGAAGTAACAGTATATACACTGAAAGTAACAGTATATACACTTAAAGTAACAGTATATACACTTAAAGTAACAGTATATACACTGAAGTAACAGTATATACACTTAAAGTAACAGTATATGCACTAAAGTAACAGTATATACACTTAAAGTAACAGTATTTAAAGTAACAGTATATACACTTAAAGTAACAGTATTTAAAGTAACAGTATATACACTTGAAGTAACAGTATATACACTTGAAGTAACAGTATATACACTTAAAGTAACAGTATATGCACTAAAGTAACAGTATATACACTTAAAGCAGTATATACACTGAAATAACAGTATATACACTGAAATAACAGTATATACACTTAAAGTAACAGTATTTAAGTAACAGTATATACACTTGAAGTAACAGTATTTAAAGTAACAGTATATACACTTAAAGTAACAGTATATACACTTGAAGTAACAGTATATACACTTAAAGTAACAGTATATACACTTAAAGTAACAGTATATACACTTGAAGTAACAGTATATACACTTTTCTGTAGAAACTGACTTATTAACATTATATTACAGATTATTTTGATGGGAAATGATCAATGTCACATTTAAAAGACCTGAGAAATATGGAAAACCCATTCAGATAAAGTTAGAAACCCGTATAGTACTTTGGGTTTTAATAAATTTGGGTGGTATGACCCTTTTATTGACACAAACAAAAAATATACATAATATTTGAAAGTTACAAAAATGAGGGAAAATTTTGAATTGCATTCCATTTGAATGCTCTTGTTAATTGTTTATATAGTAGCCCTGATTCTGGAAACGGCCTGTGATCCTTGTTAATTGTTTATATAGTAGACGTGATTCTGGAAAAGTCTGAGATCCTTGTTAATTGTTTATATAGTAGTCCTGATTCTGGAAACACCCTGAAAGTAGTGTTTGTTTTTGGAAAGATTTCTGTGGAACCAATTCTATTCCTACAATTTGTTTATAAACTTTCCAGACTTCATCCAAGTGACTAGAGGGCTGTCTTTGCTAGCCGTCCCTAATTTAGAAGTGATAGACAAGAGAGAAGCCAGCTAGGCAACACCACCCACTGCCAACTCTTGGGCTATTCTTTTACGAACGAAATTGGGAATTACCGTCACATTATCATGCTTACGAGGCTGAAAGGACGAGCATGTTCGGTGAAGGGATTCGAATCCGCGACCCGCACGTTGCGAGTAGAGCACCCTCTAAAAACCCCTATTTATGAGCACGACTTTTCGGTCAAGACGCTATCTTAGGTAAAGGAACCTTAACCGAAATGCCAGGGCAGTAATTGTATGATTTTAGATGGTAAAGTCACTACGTAACGTTATTTACAATTTACACAGTAATTTGTTATGAACGCATCAAGTGATTTGGCGGGTATGACTGAAAACAGAATACAATTTTAATGGTATTGGCTGCCTGTAAAGATACGTGCTTGGATTTAAACTACTGTTAAGACTTTCCGACGGTGCGGTCTCACAAAACTTTTATTTTATTATTTGTAATTTTGTTTTGTTTTCGGGACGACTACAATTTTGTTTCTCAGAGACCGTTTTCACAACAAACCTAAAATAACATTTCTCTTTCCGACGACACTGAACTATTACCCAAACTTCATTAAGAGTTAACTATATCAAAACCATTATATAGTCAAGGGAATGAGGAAGTTTTGAATTATCACATAAAAAAAAAATCAAAAATTTATCTGTAGTATCTTTCTCTCAGTTTCTACTTGTGTGCACGCGCTTTATGTGATTTGCTTTTTCTTGTTGTTGTCCTTTATCTTTTGATTTTTACTGTCTTATAATTTGATCACGTAGTAGGCCTAAGCAACATTAGCTTTACAGCATTGCTATGTTACTGAATATTTTGCAAAGTTAGTATTTTCGTACTTTTAGCTACTAGTTATACATAACTTGTTTTTTTGTTGTTTTTTCAGGTATACTCTGGTGTCTAATATATTAATATTGTTGCGTCATCGAGATCATGTGATTCTCACGCCCTCTAGTTTCTAGAACTATCTTGTTCCTTCATGAATGCCCTAGCATTTACTAGATAGGGTAGCTGGTATATATAAGAGGGTGACAACGTGACGCAATAATGTGTGTGTAGACAGTGAGTAATTGAACTACAGTCAGAGAGCACGAGAGACGTTCTTTGAAAGTTATAGCGTTTGTTTAGCGCGATTGTTGAAGTTGAGTGTATCGGTAAAGTTATATTCGGAAAGAATAAACCAGTTTTATTAAGAAAGGACTTGTGTCGCTTAAGTTTCGTCAGAACGAAGTTACGGAAAATCAATTAACAAACGGAGACGTAACAGTATGTATATGTGTGTGTGTGTTTTGCTGTATCTTTACTTGTGGGTTCGAATCCCCGTCCTACCAAGTATGCTCGCCTTTCAGTCGTGGGACGTTATAAAGTAATGGTCAATCCCACTATTCGTTGGTAAAAGAGTTGCTCAAGAGTTGGTGGTGAGTGGTGATGACTAGCTGCCAAATTAGGGACGGCTAGCGCAGAGAACCCTCGTGTAGTTTTGTGCGAAATTCAAGACAAACCAATTATTGTGCCTTTACATATGTGATAGACATACAACATGATTTTATTTTTAAAAGAAACATTACAGTTAGTTCTAGGAGAAGTGAAATGAACTTTATTGGATGCGGTAGGTGCCATGATTGATTTGTGTTTCAAAACACAGTATGCTTTGTGATATTTGAGGTGTTAAAAAGTGACTTACTAACAAACGTTAATAGTTAGCATATTAGTTCAGCTGGTAGACCACATCGTGAGGTATAGGGTTGTAATTCAAACCGAATATATTAAAAAGATATACAAATTACCGCAAGAAAAACTGGCGCCCAACTTGTCAGTCATTTCACGTCCCTGGGATAAAATCCTTGGACGAGCCTTATTTGTGAGAGGGGAAGAATGTGGTAGTTTGGATTTTTTTTAAATATACTTACTCCAGAGTATTAGATAGGTCCACTTCATAACGGGATGGTCTATACTGAAAATTATGAAGTATCTGAGTTTAACTAAATTACTGCAGTTGAGTTAAGAAGATAAACAGACTGGACACGTGATGTTAAGTGAAACACAATCTTTATCAGATGCGTGCGTAATTGCATAGACATTGAACAACCATAGACTTTCCACAGAATCAGTAAATGAGAGAGGGAACAGCTTTCAAGAAAACGTTTTGGTGACTTTTTTACTGTGTTGACCAAGTAGAACTGCTGTGAATCCAACGCTCCTATAACATCTAGATATCCTTTATTCAACCAAAGAATGGCATTGCATGCTGTCACTGACCTGTTTCTACACAATAAGCATAGTTGCGGCAATATGGGAAAGTAAATAATGTCTGTTTGACAACATTAAAAGGCTAAAGATAACTCATAAGAAATAACGGTTTTAAGGACAACTTGTTTATGCTAAAACTACACAGAAACAGACTACCTGAAATTTTTGAAAAACTTCATTAATAACAGAAAGCTATAGAATACCTACAAACTACATATTCGGGCCAAACTAAATATCCTGAAAATGATGGGATAGGTCTGCTGAATAACAGGTGAGTTGTCAGGATATCTATTGAAAAAAAAAATCTGAGTTCTGTGACTTTGACTGAATTTATAAAAACAAAATAAAAAGATTGGACATAATGTAAAATATAGATGAACAATCTTTATTACAACACAAACACAGTGTATATACTTACTTAGTTGCATACTAGACTGTCACTTCTACTGGATCATAGGTAGACTAGCTTCAGTATCGTGTACCAGGCTGTTTAAACCCAGAGTTCCTTACTTAAGAGGTAATGTTTGCTTTATCCAGATTGATTAGGGGTTTCTACTTATCTGGCCATTTTCATTCAAACATATGAGAGGTTGTAACCTCGAGTTATCACCTGATCTACCTCTGGAAGACACAGTTGTATACATTCTTGCATAACATGCAGCATTGCTTTGTGATATATGGGCACATCATGTGTTTTCTACCTTCTATTGTGGTGTAGAAATTTTCAAAATGTTTGATTATTTAGTTTTTGTAATGCTATAGCAGAAACACGTGGTTTAGAAAGTCGTCAACGTTACGTTGTTCTAATTTCTTTGTTCTCTGTAACAGGTGACGTATTCTTTGCCCACAAAGATATTTCAGTATTGTATGAAGCATCCAGGTAAAACAGATTGAACTGGAATAGTATTTTCTGGACGATTATGATTCTGACTGAAGGTAATAGCCAATCAATGCTTTCAAGGAATAAAGGTCACAGAATGACAATAGACAAAGAAAATGTGTTTACATTCTACATTCAAGTGCACTATGTGAGTTCAATTTTCTATTAGATGATTCACAAGGATGAGTTACTTTTAGAGATCGGAAGTTTTGTTCAATAGCAATCAATTCCTAGAGAAAGAAGGCTGCAGGACTATAAACAGTCTAGTAAAAAAGGACTGTCCAGACCTCTGCATACGCATGCACACTGCGCTTTCTGTTTTATTTGTATAATAAAACTTCTGTTCATTCTTTTAAAGTTGTTCAGACTTTTTAATCCACACTTAAAAAGAAACTCAGTCTAATTCCCTCATACAGAAAATTTTCTTAGTTCTTGAGTGGACATACTGTTACCTGCGAGTCTATATATCTTGTTGGGAAACTGGATTACCACAATAACATTACTGTCCATTAGCAGAACAGGTGTTAAATCCATGGTTGGAAAAAAAGGAACAAAGGCAGCTATAATGAAATAAACTTATCGACTTTGTTGGCCTAGTGTGTTGTGAAAATCGCGCATAAAAGAATAACCAAGTAATTCCAAAAATTACTATGTTAAAATAAGAAGGTAGAAAACGCATGATGTGTCTATATACCCCAAAATTACTGATGTGACCATAAACCCCTCGGCTTCCAAAAAGACATTTTTCAATATAGATTTTGTTTCATATTTAAGCACCAAATTGTTTCTGAATTCATGACTTTGTTGGCTATAGAAGCCTCAATAGCACAAAAATCAATCAAGCTTGCACACACAAATCTAAGCAAAATAAACCATCAATATTCAATATTGTAATCAATACCACTGCTGTGGTTCCCCATATATCTTACACACAAAATGAATTGTTTCATACAATATATTTGCTCAGTTATACACACTGGGTGCTGTAACAGTGCGATATGTCCAAATGAAACTGAACTAAAAAGAGACTACAGAACAGTACTAAATCTCTTACTCATGAATGTAAAATGAAGTAAAGAGAATGGGCAAAAAGTGAAATACAAAATGAACAATATCTATTAAACATAGTGTGTTTACCTATTTTAGAATACGACGGATTGTCACCTTGGCTGGATATGCTCAGTGGCTAACTCTTTAAGAACTTGTTACAGATTATACTGATCAAATACAACGTTCCTTAGCATGTAAAAAACATTCATTTACCCAGGCCAGTTTGCCTTGTCCAAATGACTGGTCATTCTCATACAAAATAGATTGAGCTGTAATATTTGCATATCATCTGAAGAGCCGTTTAAAGACACTGCTATCGATATTCTAACACAATATATTGTATTGAGCAACATTAATACTTGTTATGTGAAAATTGCACATATGCAGAACAAAGAATAAATAATATAATATTACAAGAAGATTGTTTGTTTGTTTTTAAGCACAAAGCAACACAATGGGCTATCTGTTTTCTACCTACTTAAACCCAAGTTTTAGTGTTATAAGCCCTCAAACTTATCACTGAGCCATTGGAGGCTGCAAGAAGATAGAAATACAACAACGTGCAAAACAAATGATTCATTATGGCGTTTGTCTCCTGATGAGTCAACGATAAGTTTACTAGCATACAGCGCTAAAATCCAGGGTTCAATTCCTGCGGTGACTAGAGAGCAGATAGGCTATTGTGTGGATCTCCCCGATACTGAATGTTATAAAAAAAGTCAGTAGTTTGAAGAATTTCTAGTTTATATATATATTTTTTTTTTATTCATAAGTGATTGTTTTAATCATTTGCACTTGAATTATATTAGTCTTTATTCATTGAGTTTTTGATATGGAAAATTGGAAAGTTTCTTCTTGGAATAATCAATGAGTAATATTAAAAACATACAATAACAAATGATGCTAATACTGTACTATTATACAGGCCAGTGTACTAATAGACTAATAAAAGTACATAAAATGTAGAGGGCGAGAGGTACTCACGTTGTCATTTTATTTCTTCCATGTTTGTACGAGTTGGGAAACGTGGAACAATATTTTAACTATTTTATATTGTGTTCATTAACAATAATAAAATGCCAGCTCACTTCAATCCACCAGTTATTCAGGATAACCCCACGGGATGGGGACCGTGTTCTATTCCAGAACAATTCAAAGATATGCCATACCAGCCCTTTTCGAAAAATGATCGACTTGGCAAAGTAGGTAACTAGCCGTATTGGACTTGTTTGTGATATGTACTATAAGGTATACCGTAGGCTTAATTGTGACTTTCAGAAGGCCACACTACTTTACAGTTACAGACAAAGTTACGCTTGCAGAGACTGATTTCTTCAGGATAAGTTGGAAATAGCTTTGGGGAAGATTATGCTATTACTATTAAGAGAGTGAAGTAGTAGCCTGGGAACTGAAATTAATGAAGCAAAACATAAGTTGATACAATTAGGGTAAAAGTAAAATTCAGATGGGAAACATGACATTGTTTTAAAATGTTAACACTAGGTTACAGTGGTACACAGTAGCAAAAAGAAAAAAAGTTAAGACTATGTAGACTTGTTTGGTTAGTAATAGTATTCAGGTATCAATCTAAGAGTTTTGAAAGCAGAGGGTGTTTTAAGGATTATTAAAATGACATCGACAGCAAGAATTGGAAAATACTATTTTCACTGCCATTTAACTTTTGCCGTTTTGGAGAAAAGATCACTTGGAAATGCCAAAAAATAATATGTTCATAAAAAAATACTTTTGATTGAAGTATGTAGATTCAGTACTAGTAAGTAAACAAGTATAATTTGGATCTTATCTGTATTATAATTGAACAGTATATCATGAACCTGAAGCTTGTATACATGATCTGCCTTTACCAAACCTAAACCTACACACACACGACACGCACGAGCATGTAAGTGCATGAAAGAGTGCCATACTTTGAATAAAGTAGCAAATGCTATCATTGTCTTGGGTTAAGATTGTTAAATTTGTTGCTTATTTTTCATCTTTGTGGTAAATAAAATGTACCAATATTAAAACATTTAAAACTTCCATAGAATTGGTATATTATTAAACTGTCATAAAAAAGGTATTATACTATCAAACCATTTGCTGCTGTTGTGATAATTGCCAGGAAAATATTCACTGCGAGATTTGAACCATTAGTTGTATGCAATGAGGAAAGAGATGAGAAAGAGGTTAATATAGTGGGGTACTCATTAAGTATATGGATAAAGTCATATTAAGTGGAAAGAACAGAAAAACTTGTACTAGAACTTGCTTCTCAGATGGTAGTGTTGACAGTTGAGTTGCTGGTGTCAAGGAACACTTTCTTTTGCAGTGCATGCAGGAATAAGTGATGTTCAAAATTACAAATCAAAAGAGCAGATTAATAAATGTAATAAACTCCTTAAAGGTTTAATGATGGAAATGGATGTGTGTCTATTTTGGAGTACTTTCTCAGGTTATATGTGGGAATTAATTATTTAGCAGTACCTAAGGCTTAAATAAAAGATTATTATTAGGATATGCTAGAGTAAATGGTGATCTGTTTGGACGTGTAGGGTAGTTTTTCAGGATAAGAGTAAAATATATGCTAGAGCTGGTCTTCAGTTAAGTAGGTTAGGTTGTTTGGGGAAGCTCATAACTGTGTTATTAAAGATAGTTCCGATACAGTACATTACCTCCTCTCACAGATACAGCTATTCTTGTAAATTTTTTTTTCACATTCCATAAACTGCAGGTGGGGAGGGGGACTCAACTATGGAATTATCAGCTCTCATTTGACATGAGATTGATTATTATATTATTCAGCCATCTGCTCCTGATGTTCACCATTTTTTTCCTTAATATGCTGAGGGATGATGAGGAATTTGACAGCCTTTTTCCTCCGATTGGTTTTGCAATGTCTTCCTATACCCCTACTGCAGAATTGGCTAGGCCTAATATGGCGTTTTTGGAAGTGATTTCTCAGGTGTGTTCTGTTTAATCATTTTCCTTATTTCTTTAATTCCCTTCTTTCCTTGTGACATGATACCCCATCCTCTCAGTATTTTGTGTTTCCCCCTTCCCTGGATAGTAGGATTCATGCAGTGTTTTGTATCTCAGATGTGTGAGGGCACTAGCATGCCTAACGCTTCACAGGCTTCAGATCAGTTTGCATTAGCTTACCATCAGGCTGAATTTCCTATTCTTGATTCTCAACAGTTGAATCAATTTTGCCTGTGTGGGAGGAGGACCCTGGTCATTTATCCCATGTCCAGTTTTCACTGCATTCCTTTTACCCTATCAACTTTCCTACAGTACCTGTCCACTATTCACCTACTTTCCAATGTGCTCTTGAGGGTTTTTTTTGGGAATACTCTCTCCCTGGTTACCTCCATTTTGGCACATTGTCTTCTTTGGCTCTTTCCTTTCGCATGTGGTTTCTCTGTTGTTGGGGTCTTCTGGAGAGAGACACTCTGTTGTCCCAGGTTTGTTGACTACCTACATATCTTTGGGACTTGTGTATGGCACCTTTTCAGCAATGATCTGTTTTCAGAGATGTTCCTGAGACTTTAGAATCAGTGAGACAGCAATTGACCATTTTATCTTTGTCTCATTCAGAGCCTAAACCTATTAATTTTTTCCAACTTGCTCCTTCCCAGCCCTTACCAGCTCCTACCTCTAGAGGTTCCTCCACTCGTTGTATTATTTGACACAGATAAACACGTTGCCAACAGTACTGGTGATTACCCGGTGGGTTCCAGCCCAGTGAGGGGTTGCTAGACTGATTTAATTCCCCTATGGCAAGATTTTGCCACAGGTCTTTGAGTTACTTGGGTATTATCATCCACTTCCTTTCCCCTCTGTTATCTTGGGTACCCTTAACCTTTCAGTTGCTTCGGGATCCTACCACCAGTCTTCTGTCCAAGGTGGCCTAGAATCTTCTCTCTCAGAAAACCATTGAATCTGTACCTCATCCTTCTCCAGGTTTTTATTCCATTCTGTTTGTGGTACCCAATAAAACTAAAGACTGGCAGTCCGTGATCGATCTGTCCTATCTCAATCAATTTTTAGTTATACCCAGCTTTCCCATGGAGTCTTTTCTCACCCTCAGGATGGTTTTTTCTCCAGGTCTATGGATGACCAAGCTAGACATCTTGAATGCTTATCTGCATATTCCTATAAATTGTTGGTCAAGGCACTATCTTTATTTTGTTCAACATGGGGTATTGTATCAACTTCATGCCCCCCTTTTTTTCTACCAGTGGAGTATGGATGGGAGTCATTACCAGTTTCCAGTTCCCAGCCACTGGGATGGTGGACCATGGAGATAACCTCCTGAATGTGATTGATATATAAGATGTAAACAATAATGAATCCATTCAGTTGAGAATATGACAGTGTTCTGCTGGTGTAAGATGACAAGATGTCCTCCAATCTGAAGCTCCATCTCTGAACTGGTGTTGTGGCTTTGGAGTGAGCCATCAAAATTGCAGTTCATCTTTGATTGTG
This sequence comes from Limulus polyphemus, assembly GCF_000517525.1. NCBI lineage: Eukaryota > Metazoa > Arthropoda > Merostomata > Xiphosura > Limulidae > Limulus > Limulus polyphemus. The sequence continues at coordinate 127,692 of NW_013667715.1, forward strand.
ATCCCCTATCCTACCCCCATATGGATGTTGGTTCCCAGTGTCTGGGTTTTTAATTGAAAGCTGGACCCTTCTACATAAGTCCTCACACGTTTTACATGTGTCTCTGTACCCTCACTCGGTTGGACTCATGTTTACTACTAATGTGTTATGGGTCATAGTGGATGAACATGGAAGTTACTATGGCTCTTCCTCTTGCTCTATCCCTCGAAGATTTATGTCAGGGTTCTTTGTATATGAATGGGCTGGGATTCTTCGACAGTAGGTGTCTGTGAATTGTTGGCGATAAATTCAAACAATAAACGAACAGCACACAATCCACTTGTTTTAAAATAATATAGATTCAAAACAGGTCAAACGTATGTACAAACATTCTTTACACTGTGATATCACAGTTGTATCTAAAACTAAGTTATTCTCTTTTCTTGTCAAAAGTCCAGACAGACCGATTCACTTACTTTAGAATCCAGTTGACAAGATGAGTTATTTTTCTTTACTGTTATCACAATAGCATCAGTGAATAATTCACTTACAGTACCCCATGAGTTACCACAGTTGTTTCCTGAACCTTAAATAATTGTCCCCTTTTCATCAAAGTCCACACAGATGGGTTCATTTACTTTAGAACACCCTTTGTTAAGACCAATTATTCTCTTTATCTCTATTAAACTGTGAAACTCGCTTTAAAATATTGCCTATTATGGCTAATCACTCGCACGGCGGCTAACCTCACATTTTCTAAGTTTTTCTAACTGAACTTTCGCTTCACTTAACTTGCTCTTGCTTGGTCACCTATATTTATACCTTGTTCAACAGAGGCCTGGAATTTTCTACAACCTAGGAGCTGCTATGATGCAACAATACTCTTTTGGTGAGAAAAATACTGAAGGTTCGGGTAATGTGATGCCAACAATATTACTTAAAGCCTGGTACAACAATCAACTGCATACGCAACTTAAGACTCATAAAGAGTTATGTAAGGATATTTGTCACAACTAACGCTGTTAAAAACTATCAACCTTCAACACTCCTGTCATGAAAACTAAACAATCATTAGATGTTAAGTCACAAAATAAACTAAATAATAATGCTTGCACTAAACAGTATAGTATATCCAACATTTTTCATATGCTGATGATGTTACTGCACTGGGGAAGGTTCTTGTATGATTAGTTTTGAGTGGTATATTTCACAATACTTGACATCTTATTCCTTTTGACTGGATGTGGTGTTCTTGGATCAGTACAACATTTTCTCACTGTGGGTATGGTATCTTCCTCCTAGCTGATGAAATTGAGGTGATGATGGTATGCAGTTGACTTCTGCCGGTATGATCCTTTGTTGAACCCCCACATAGACGTTGGTTCCTGGTGGCTGGGTTTTAGATTGTAGTTGACTTGCTGATGGTATGATCCTCTTTCCTTTCCCCTCATAGACATTGGTTCCTGATGGCTGGATTTTGGATTGCAGTTGATTTGCCAATGATATGATCCTCTTTCTTACCCCCCATATGAATGTTGGTTTCCAGTGGCTGGGTTTGGGATTGTAGTCAACTCACCAACGACATGATTCCCATCCTACCCCCACATTGATGTTGGTTCCTGGTGGCTGGGTTTTGGATGCAGTTGACTTGCTGTGTATGGTCCATTGCTCCCTAGCTACTCTACACTGTGGAGCAATCCTTTTTACTCGCACCCACATTACTGTCATCAAAGGAATTGAGATACCGATATCAGGTGATTTGGGTCCCTATCCAACCTTTGTTCTCTCCTTTTTGGATGTATTCCTCCCATTTTCCACTCATGTTTGCAACACCTCTTTCCACTCTGGGCATAGAGTATACCTGGTACAGAAGTGGTGCGGTCTCCCTAGTATGATCCTCTTATGCGAAGATCTCCCCTTTATGGGTGTTCTTTGGATGCTTTTGAAGTATGCTTTTTTCTTACTTTCTCAGTGATCCCTCCATCTATTCAGTGTGGGATTCTATCTACTTATGTGAGAATGAGGTAATGTACCATATTGGAAGTTATAACTTTCCTGTACTGAAAATGTATTACTGATTGGTACTTACCTCTTCTTACACTTCCTCCCCACTGAAAACCAGTGCTTCCATTTTCTGCCTAAACTTGAAGGGATAGTTTGGTAGAATCAAGTAGAGGGATTCACGTGTCAGGAGTGTGTGTGTTGCACTCCTGTTGGTGGAGGGTTGTTGCATGACTAAAGGCTCACCTTACCAGATTGCAGACTTGTATCGAAAGAATGAGGTGACGTCATAATACTTGAAAATGGTTGAAAAAGCCAATATGGGGACATTCTGAGCTTTTAATTGGTTTATTCACATGTCATAGACAGAAGTAAGTATATACAAGGGAGAGTTTCCAAAAATGAAAAGTGGTGAGTGGGGCCATTGTGTTTGAATCAGAACAGGAGCGATATCTCATCAAATAGAAGAGATAGGAGGTTCTTATTTTATATTCTGTTTTGTTAATATGGCTAATTTGAAATACTAATTCATAAGAAACTATAGACTTTGTATTTTGACATCACAAACATCTAATTTGAACCAGTGTTGCATTTAACATACCATGCGATACACAAAAATCAAGGTTTAGGTGCTTTTTTTTAATATTTACTTTTAAATTAAGAAATTAAATAATGTATAATATTAAAATTTGAATTATAATCTACAGTTTGATACCAAACTTACTGATATAAATTCATAAAATAGTAGTTCAATAAAATTTTGAATGCGAGTCAACAAACAAGATGACATAGCCTTTGACCCATGACCTGTGTGAAAAGGTTAACGTTATTCAAATTTATAAATAAATTTAATAGGATCAAGAATAAATTTGATTGGCATTATTCTAGTGTTAGGAGTATTAGGAATAAAACAAGAGAGTTCAGTTCTTTAGTCAAAATATAATGTAAGATTATGATATAGTGGGAAGTACACATATTTGTTTAGATTTGGAGAATATTGATAATATGAATTATCAGTGATCTTTAACATATAGACTGCTCATTGGGTCACTGTGTTTGAAAATAATAGAAAACTGTGGTGACCATGATAGTTTATGGTAAAACGGTTGTTGACACTGCATTGTCAGGTATTTCAATGGCAATCCTAAATAAATATATTGTATTAATATTTACAAAACGTCTTATGAATGTACACCATCAACAACTAAGTTCTCTTTAAATGTAAGAGTAGCCAAATAATCATATTTACAAAAGTAATAAATTAAAGTGCACTAAACATATTTTACTACTATAATTTCTTTTCAGACACATTTTGCTAATGTATTAAGAATAAAAAAACAATATTTTTTTCTTTGGCACACTGAAAAGTAGAATCTTTATTACATATTTCAGCCAACTAGTTTCAATAACACAGCTCTGATGATATGTATTAGCTTTGGTTGTTACATATTTTGTATCTTGCTTATCTGCATATTTGACTTTTTTTTATGTTGCTTTCTCCACTTCTCTGGCCTTTAAGACAAGTGATTCTTTATGGTTTTTGTAAGGATTTGACAAAGGCATCAGTTCATAGTTGAGGGATGCCATCTGTTGCCAATCTTGATTGTTCCTCCAAAATAACTTCCAACAGGTGTAGATGTTGGAGAAGACTGGCAAGAACAGTGTTGATTGTGACCTAGTCTGATTGCCACCTTCTGTGCTTCATGGTGCATTGTCTGGTAGTTAGTGCAGCTGAGACCAGCTTACACATATTACACTGATGCATATTTTGAGCACTTGCTCACTGTCTTATTGGCGTACCAAAAATAAAAGAAGGTGATGTATATGATCTTTAACATCTCTTAAATTTAACCCTCAGAAAATTCTGTATGGTCCTCATGCTTTATACTTAGTGTTTGTCTTTTTACATGTCATCAAAGGAGTATCATCACAGTTCAGGTCAATTCCATTATTTTCTACATATTACTCAGTATATCACTAGCATTCTCTCTTGTATAAACAGAAAACAAAATTTAAAATTTCGGCCATTTCATAGTCTTCATCAGCATCCTTGAAGGGTCCCATTTTCATTTTAACATTCTGCTTACATTTAACATAATTAAAAGCAATTGTTGCTATTAGTTTTAACATTATGAGCCTTATATCTTTTTCCAACCTTAGTTTTTCTCTAGTTCTTTATATCTTTCCTTCTATCTGTCAGTCAAATTTTTTACTCTTCTGGTATATATCCCTGATTTTCTCCCTGTAGTCCTTAGTATGAGTCAATTAGGTTTGATCTTCCCTGTTATCCATTTCTTATTTTTAGGAACATACATATCTTGAGTTAAAAACAATTAATTTTTAAATGAAAGTATAAATGAGAGAAGCTGAAGTTCTTTTTAATAGTTGAGAGATATACTCAATTCCCTTGTCAAATATATTTCCAATATTTGCCCTGCTCAATTCTTCACTAATAATTAATTCTTTTCTCAGTTGAGATAGCATACATTTTTTGCCCTCATAATTTTACTTCTCGTTTTTGTTCTTTTCTCAGATGAGATAGTCTAAACTTTTCATATTTTGCCAATTTCTTGTTGTAAAGCTCAATTAAGATGACACTCATAATACCACTGTAGTAAAGTATAAGCATAGAATAAATCAGTAGCATGTTGGAGGCATCTAATGGAATAGCTCTGAACCTACCCCATTTTCACCATGTAACTACAATAACTTCAATAAGAGTCACTGTTTGTCGACCTTGATTTTCATGGTGTTATGTTTCTGCAGTGAGACATACTGTTTTGCTATTCTTTCTTTCTTCTTTCTCCTTCTTCCAAACACTTTTCAGTCAACCACCATTCCTTCATTTCTTGGCAGATTGACTTTAATCTTGGTAGGGTTATACCTTGTTCCAAAATGTTCAGACAATTTTTTTGGTTTAGGTTTTGTAAGGACTTTAGGGGGGTCAAAGGTCAAACAACCAAGAAATATATATTTTGGGCCCCTTTGCATTTAAATTTACAGCAATTAAGATGAATATTGGCACAAATATAAATGTTCATGTGTTCAACATATTGATATACAAAAAAGTTGGATTTGCCCATTTTGTGTCTTTTTAAGGGGAGTCAGAGCTCTCAAAAAGAGCATAATTTTTGGTCAATTACTCAGCCATATTGACAAACAAAAATGTTGGACTTCCCCATTTTTATAAATTAATGGGGGTATGGTTTTTTAACAATTACTCATCTGTATTTTGACCAATTTACAAGGGATTTGGTACAAAGATAATTTTTAAAGGTACCAAATAGAGATATAGATAGCTTTTAAAATGTTATCTTTTACTCAATTTTTAAGCTAGAAAAGTACACTTTGGGGTTTTCCTGAACTATTTATCTATATGTCAACCAACTTACATGGGATTTGGTACAGAGATATCTTCTTCACAAGCAGTGATATAAACAATTTTCAATTTCTCTATGTTTTTCACAATTTTGCTGGTGTCAAAATTGGCCATGTTAGAATTGTGTGGTGGAGACATTGCATTTGCCTTATGAATGTTGGCCTCTTTAATTTAAACTGCTTATCTCAGCTTCTTAGAAGTTGTAATCTGTTAATTTAAACATTCAATAAAAGTTCTTTTTTTTTGCTTTATTCAACTCTATAAGCAAATATCACTTCTAGTTCAGTGGAGATTTGTGTAGAGATTGCAACAAAGTGGTAAAAGCTTAGCTTGGTAGTATGTTATTGTTGTTAGAAGAAATGATGATTGTAAACAACTTCTGCCTCAGTTACAGTCCTGAATTATTTTTTATAGCTTGTAAAAATTTTACCTTATCATTTGTGTTTCAATTGAGTTTTGAAATTGCAGTATGATGTGAAAATAAATGCTAGAACCTTTTGTACTTAGCTATATCAAGCTTTGTTTTGCCAACAATACTGCTGTTTGTTAGGCCATGTTCACATTAGGTTTTAGTCATTCCTCAGATGTACAAAAATGAAATTAAAATATATAGAAAAGTTGTATAGAAAATGATATAAAACAGGTTTAAAACTTATTTAATGTGTTAAATGAAAAACATTCAAATGAACAATTAAAAAGAAATACGCTTTTTTATAATTTTGTTTGGATAGTTATTTTTATTGACTGTGAGTGATTATAAGCATGAAGAAAACTGTATGGTTTTTTAAAAATCAAAACAAAGACAAACTTTAAAGATTTATAAAATAAAAACTATTGGAAAGCTTCACAAAAATGTAAAACATTAAAATCGGTGATTAAAATCTACAACAAAGGTAACCACTTTTCATCGTTCCTAAAAAACGTTGCACAATGAAATATTTTAGAATTTCAAAATATGAAGATTCATTGAAATGTCACCTATAAAAAGTTTATTTTACAGAAGTTGCATAATCTGTAGAAAGTAATATCTTTTTTTTCATTGCAATAAAACAACCCATATGACAGGTGCAATAAATGAGTAAAGCACTGGGCATTTTAAGATTAAATTTGTTCCACAGATCTGTCCAGTTAATCTGATAATTTTTCCTCTGCACTTACTTCAGTACATGGAAAACTCATGGAAGTTCTAAAAAACAATTTATGAGTCCTTAAGTATGTCTTTGTACCTGCAGAAAGGGAAAATGGGTATAGTATTAAGTAGTTTTTTATTAGTGTTTTCGCTGAATAGCATAGATGAAAAATCCCAAGCCTAAAGTTTTGGTAATTGGAAGAATAATTTTTCATCAGATTATGTGTTTAATGAAAAAGTATGTAATAAATATAAATATTTGTCAGAAGTTTTATTTTCTAATAGTGTTTGGAAGTTTGTCAAACAGTAATAAAATCTCTCTCCCACTGTAGGAGTTTTGTGTTTATCATTTGTAGAGTAATTTTTTATTTCTTGATTTAAGAAGTTGCTAATAGGTACTTTGATATTGGGGATATTGAGTGTCAAATTAGAAACCATGATCAAGACTTGATCTCATGCGGTATTATTTATACTTTAGATTTATTAAGCTGTGATATAGTTTTTTTAGTTGATAAAATTGGGCTGATTTTGGATGTTCTTTGTTTTGGTATGAACAACTATGGTTCTGATGGTCTGTTGTAATCTTTTTATGATTTAATTCATTTATTGCAATTATATCAATAATTTTTGAAAATGGAAACTAAGACTTAAAGCATTTGAATATGGGTCACATGGTTAAAATATCTATTCAGTTGGAAGAGTTGAAACTGAAATCCAACTATTGTTTTTTATTTTCACTCAATAAAATTACAGTTAATTATGGAATGCAGTGCTTCCTGATAATAATCCCAATTTATTGAAATATATACAGAAATCAGTAGCATTTTAGATTTAAAACTTATCAAACTATATGATAAAAGTGTTGAAATTGTATTGTATTTACCTTTGGACAGGTGGCTGATTGGACAGGCACGATTTATCAGGACAGAAGATTTGCCAGTAAGTTTAATTATTAATGTCAAGTCATTAATACTGTAGCTTTAAATAATTATCACATTCAGATGAAAAACCATAAACTTTCCTCAAAGGAGTGAAGAGCTTATAAAGACATTGTTTAATAATTGCTTGTGCAAGATTCTGTATACAAAGTGATTTAAGGACCAATGTTTAATTTATAGTATTTATATACATAAGGATATGTAATCTTGTTTTTAGGTGGGTAACAGTGCCTCAGATTTACCAAGAAATTTAATTAAACGTTTTTCATGGGCTTTGTTAAGTTAATAAAAAGATGGAGTATTTATCCAGTAGAGCATTCAAAGAATATTTTTGTGACATAACAGTTAAGATCGTAAAGATCTAGTTATTGCACAGAGTATTGTGCATAGTATAATGAAGTATGTTAAAAATAATTTGCACGTACAAAGTCTATAGAGCTTATCTTTACACAGGTGTTTAATTTCAAAGCTTCGATTGTTGATGTGTTTAACTGGTTTTAAGTCATAACATAATCATAGTAATAACTAATTGAAAATAAAATATTTTTAACTGTGACCTTAAATTTCCACTACAAATCAAGGGATAATTTGTTTCAAACATTCTGCATAGCAGCAATTGCTACACAAGGTAATTTTGTTTAGCAGTTGGAAAAAATTGCATATTACTGGATCAGTGCATGGCTAACAGCATCATACTGTCTCAGGTATGTGTAAAGTAGAAAAACAATTGTAAATGTACTTGAATATTGAGAAAAACATTCAAAAGTTACTTATTTTCTGTAGAAAATATTTTAATACAATGGCCATGCTTTATGCAGGGTTCTAACTAGGGTCCCACAGTGAGGGTTCCTGGACTCTCAACGTTTTTTCAAGAGTCCCAGTGAAATGTTCAAGGGTCCCATAGGTAGAATTAAATAAACTCAAAAAAGAAGGGAAAAAAGCACTTCACTGTCAATGAAAAACTTTATTTACAATGTACACTACATGTCTACTTTTTACAAGTGGATAAGAGCATGTTAATGTTCAATGAAAAACTTTTATTTACAATTTACAGTGCCTTTTGTTTTCCTTTATGAATGCAAAGTAATTTTCATAAGATTAAAAATAATTTTCTTCACCTGAAAATTTTCAAATATTATTTGCATAATCCCTAAAACCTCGTAAGTAAATATCAAATGTTTTTTCTTTCAGAAAACTTTATATTTAAACTGTTATTTTTTCACCCTAACTCAATATGAAGTCTATTGATTTGATCAACCTTGTAACCATCACAAAAAAATTAGGAAATAATTATAAATTTCTGCTATTTTCTCTCTGTAACAACTGCAAATTGTAATAGAAATCCACAAGTGGTTTTCTAAAGTAGTTAAAGCTTATAACAGTATACACCTATTTATACATAAACTTTATTGTTTTATTGCCCTTTGAGTCATGTTTAACTACTATTCATGCCATATAAATTGCAAATTGTGGTGAACGTAGCTCGTGTTATGGTATTAAATTACATAATGCGCAAACTACTTACGAGTGTACTTCACTTTATCTAACCTAAAAAATTTTCAGTTCTTACATTTAATTTAATTTATAATAATAAATAAATAAAGAATACTCTTCAAAAAAAAACAAAGTACTTATCTGTGTTTATTTTTTTTTGCTCTCAACTGTCAATGAAACTTAACCCTACTTTTTATACTAGGTGTACTACTGCATTAATTTAATTAAATAATGCATCAAAGAACACAAAATAATAACATACAAAAAGGAAACAATGTTCCATAACTATCATAATTTTTCTGGCATTTTTTACTGTTCAACAAAAACCGTTAAAAATTAAGGTAAACTCGTTAATGTATTTAATGTGGGAATGAAGTTTGAACTGGAAGGAAAACAGACAATTCCCAGTACAGACAATAACATAACTTAATATGTCATTTGATAGAGAAAAACTTTGGCTTTCTGTTGGTTATGAATAGTAGTCTTAAATGTCAGAGAACTATTGACAAACTCTATCCACAAAATCTTGTTATGTTGAACAAATTCTTTTGTATCTAATAAGCTGAGATTAGTAAACATTGTAACATATTTTGAATATTTGTATTGGGAGTGAAATATTTATAATTCCAAAACAGTTTTACCTCCTTTCAATCAAAAGCTTTTTGGATCCTGATCTTCCCTCTGAGCATTGCTAAAAAGGTTTTTCACCTATCACACCAGTCTTTTATACCTCATCAGTTTTGTGCATTTTCAGAATGTGATGGTCATGTGAGTATCCTCCACCAATCCTACTGGGCCATCTATACTAGCACAGCTAGCGTCTACTATTTTAACACAATCCTCACTTTCTAGATTGACATTTTAATGTATAGACAAAAAAACATGTCCATGTGCTACAAAATTTGGATTATGCTTAATAACAAATTTCTATCAGTTTCAATTTCAAGCATCAACTTCTTGTGTTTGATTTTCATTGTTTTTATTCATTTGTTTTAGAAATAATTCTGTTTTCCATATCCAAATTTGTTTGTATGAATTTGAGATTTAATATGGAGGATTGTGAATTTCCTGCCATAGTAGACAGTCTCCAGTTCTCACGGTTGATGATTCCTGCTGCAGAAGCACAGGCTTTAGCTTGCGAGGAGTTTTTGTCTTCATTTGGTCAACAACTTTTTCATTACATTTTGTGAGGAAGGTTGTAATTACTTTGTGGAAATTTCTTTCTACGATACTTTTCTCCTGTTTCCATACCTCTACATAATCTCCTAGTTTAGGTATTGTTCTTCATCCCAGGAGATCTGGGTGCTAAGTTTTTCAGTGTGTATTCCTTATTCCCTGTAACTATACCCATGATTAGCGAGTTTATGTTAGCTTATGTGGATTGGCTATATTTCCTCATGCTATAATTTTGGTCTTTCATGTCTTCTCTGCTTGGTATTTTGGTAAGGTTTTGCATAATCGTTACTGTTTGGCTAATTGTAACTTCAGCCACTTTCGTGGATGTGTTGGTTCATTATTTATACTTCCTTTCCCCGTTTATGTTAGTTTGTAAGTTCCTTTTTCTTTACTACTAGTTACATCTCATTGGTGACTAGATTCAACAAAAATAAAATAAATTTTATTGTTAATTGGTTGCATTTTTCTTCAGGGTAAGTTTTACTTTCGTGTCCTTTGTCTTCTCAGTTCTTTGAGTGGACTTATAAGTTTGATATTTATGTGTCTTTTCTCTTCTAAGTTCCTTTAGTGGTTTTTATTTTAGGCATTGCTTATTTGTTTATGTTTTAGGTCCAATTTCAGAGTTTTACAGGTTTGTTATTTTCATGGTCTTTGTTGACTCTACAAATATCTATGTTTTGTTCTTGCTTGTATCATTTGACCTTTCTCTTTGTCTGTGTTCCAAAGGTGTTGGTCTTCCTTTGGATTTTGGTCCATTTGTCATGGCTTCTGCATTTGACTTGTTTAGGAGGTTCATCATCTACACAATGTTTCTTCACACCAAATTCATCATTTATTTATGTTTTTTGCTGCTCGAGTCCACCAACCTTTGGAGGAGATTGTTGAGGCTGGTATGTGGAAAACTTCCAATACATTCATCATGAATTATCTGCACAATCTAGCTGTCTTCCTCAGTCGAGTACTGTCTTCTTCCTGTGGTGATTCTATACACGTCTGTTTGCCTTTAACTGGGGTAATTTGATTTATTTTTTTATTACTTATTTTCTTTAGTTGCTGTACATCATATTTCAGGATCCCACCTAGTAGTGGATGTTGCCTAGTCAGGTATGCTTAATATAATGTGTGAACTAACTCTGTATCATTATCTAATGCTCACCGTTGAGATGTGGTGTTTCTGTAAGACCACAAGGTGCTTTTCCGGTGGTATGTCTGTGTGTATGTATATTTACACTCTTTAGTATATAAAAGATCATCAGTCATCGAATTCGTAAGTAAAGCAGATAGGGATTTCTGCCAGTCCCTGCTGACCCATGATTCCTACAATTGGGGTCTTTCTGCTTTTCTGAATAGAAAATTGCAGACATTCATTATACTGTCTCAGGTGTGTCATTCCTCTGGACTCATTAACATGTATACTCCCCCTCTCTTCCAGTAGAGCACGGGAGTCCTTGCTAATTCCAGTTTCCAGGTGTCTGAGTGGTGGACCGAGGAAGTTTCCTCTTGAGTGGGTTTTGTACAATAAACAAGAATTGAATTTATATATCATGTACCCATTTGTTATAATCATTGTTTTTGCCCGGGATGACCACACCTGTTCACAAAATACTTATGCAAGGCACTTCCACTAGATGTTTTATGCCCAGATGGATTGCACTTCACATAATCATATATATCCAAGGCACTTCCCCCAGGGTGTTGCAAAGGTGGACTGCACTTGTTTATCACATAACTCTTTTGCAAGGAACTTCCACTGGATGTTTTCTGCCCGGTTGGACCACACTTGTCATAATCCGTCATATCCCAAGGTGCTCCCCTGAATGGACCACACTTGGCATGATCCATCATATCCCAAGGTGCTCCCCTGAATGGACCACACTTGGCATGATCCATCATATCCCAAGGCATTTCCTCTGGATGTTTTTGCCCAGGCAGACTGCACTTATTGATCACAATATCTTATACAAGGCATTTATGCTGGATATTTTACCTGGATGGACTGTCATAATCCAATGTAACCTGAGGACTTAATGTTGGTGCTTACTTATATATGAGCCGTTCTTGCTTCCACACTTGATTATTCAAGTTGTATACATCATGATGCCTCAGGTCATGTTCTACAGTACTTCTATACTGATTTGGTGCTGTATGTTTCTTTCCTGAATGCAAATAGATGCCAGCCTATTCCACTCAACCCTCTTTGTCTTACTGCATTCTTTACTGAGTGAAGAGCATACTTGTTCCAGAAGTAGTGCTATACCCCACAGGTATGCCTTCTATTCATACTGTTGCACAACTGTTCTTTCAGTTTGATTTTATTTTGTGCCTTCATTGGCCTTCTCCATCTTTGAAATGTTAGATTCTAGTTTTGGAGTGAGTGTTGGTATAACCATTTTGGAAGTTAACATTTTCTTATACTGAATATGTATTCCTAATAGGTACTTACCTCCTCTCACCTACTTCGTACCCACTGATTTGCTGGTGTTTCTGGTTTATACATGCCAATTCTGGAAAGTGAGGATTGTGCTAGAATAGTAGAGGGAGCTAGCTGTATTTATATGGAGTTTTATATTTCAGATCACTTTTAATAAATTATATTCTTTGGACATATCCCATAAATATATACTGATATTGTGAACACAGAAAGTCATAAACAAACATGAAGTTTTGATAAAACTAATTTATTGATTATACTTTACACAATGTCAAGCTCAAGATGATCATTGTCAATCATCATCATCATCATCACTGGCAGATTTACTTGGACAATCTGCATTATCTACTGTAACCACTTGTGTCAGTGGCTGTTTGTACAGTCCTTCATTTGTTTGTGAGCAAGAACTTTTCAGGCCTTGGAGAATCTTTTTGATTCTGCATTTTGTGAGGGTACTAAAGTTGTTTGTGTAACTTACTTAGCCGCAGCTAAGAAGGAATCACATGATTTATCAATGAGTGATTTTCTATGGTGAAAATTTGCTAGTTCCTTCTTCCGTGTGGTGAAATGGAGACAGTCTCCAACTAGTGCAGGACTTAAACTAGCTTGCCAGTCTGTCAGAATCCTATGAACAGAAGGACAACAAGGAGGAGGAAGTTCTTATGCTTTTGATGACCTTTCTGATATACCGAAGGTCAGCATTCACGTGGTGACAAGTTTATTTCTCCAACTTGAAGTATTGGTACTTAGAAAAGTTTTTATTTTTTGAATTCCTGTAACACAACAATGTCACTGTAAATGTTAGCATTATCAAGGGGCACATGAAAGTTCTGCAGCAGGAAAGTAACTTTCTCTGTACAAAACTTGGACAACTTTTTCAAGTCCTTGGGCCAAATATTGGTGTCTAGAAATAGAAATTGGATCTTGGAAAAAAAAAAGTCATCTTGTCAAACTCGGCAAATCTGCTGCTGAGTGCACTATCTGCATGGTATTTTGTCGATACTTCTGGATATCCTCTTTTATGGTTATATTTGTCATCACTAATGGTTCACTAAAGTCAGTTTCTGTGAATTGTGAGTAGGTAGGCATTTCTGGTAACTTGTCAGATTCTAGAAGTTCACGTCTTACTTTCACAGCCAGCTTGATCTTCCTATTGTTTTCAGTTGGGTGGTTCCAATATGCAAATCATCAGAAGCATCTACTTGTTTACTCTAGGCAAGCCTTACCCATAAGTCACTTTTGGATGTTCATGTTCTTCTGCCCGGAGTTTCTACAAAGGTATACTAAATAATAGCTCAAACAATTCATCCATTTTTATAAATTGTATTTTATACTAAATTTATTATTAATATTGATATTTGATTTATACATTTAGTAATTTTCTACTATAATATACTGTATATATTTTTTATGGAGTGATTGTATTCACATTTGTTTACATGCAAGTCTGACATTCACTGTTATTATTATAATAAAATTTTTATGAAAGTTGCATCATTTACACGTAGCCAGTAAATTGGTTGTTATTACTATGCTGTACTAAAAAATATTGTGAACCTGTTGAACTTTTAGTGTCTGAACGATTGATGAGCATCAGTAATTGATCGGGCATCATCAGCTTGGAAAATTTTAGAAGTGACTGTGAGTAGATGAATTATGTCTTCATATACACAGCATATGGCAAGGAATATGAAGTCCAGAGGTTTCTTCAACTACTCAGCTGCTTTACTTGGTACATCCTTGTCAGTGTTTTGTTGTATGATATCGATGAAGTGGTGAACATACATCACCCAGTTGTAGTAAAGGGCTGTCAAAGCTCTTTGGACATTTTGTAAGAATCTTGTCTCATACGACTTAGGTTGAGTAGACACATCGATTTTAAGTTGATCAACAAGTTTTGTTAGTAAGCACCAATGTTGTTTGGCTGTTTCTAAAATGTAGGTCAAGTTCTTTCAAAGGATTGTTAACCTCGCCAAACTTGCCAGCCAAAGCTTCCTTTGCTGCCAGTTTGAATCAATGTACAGTGAGCATCAAGCATCTGTTTTGGATTTGTTGAGTTCCATCAGTCCTTTCTTTTTCCCAAAATTTACAGAAGCATGTCCGTGCTTGCTCCAATAGTTTTCTTATGGAATATATATGACTACTAAGTGCCTCAATCAGAGTAGTTGCAGGTACCTTGCCAACTGGCTTGATGTACATATCATCAGTTTGAAATTCTTTGTCTCCCAGTACAATCAGCTCCTTTATCAATGCATGGAGCAAGTTATTTGAACTCACTGAATCATATGATCCCATATATACAAAATTGAACAATTCTGTTTTGGGTTTAAGCTTATAAGTGGTTATAAATAAGTTAGCCTCATATGTCAGTTGCTTCTTTGCTGCCACACTACCATCTATCAGTCAGCTATTGAAATTGCAAGCAACAACATCTCATTAACATTGTCCATCATTTGCTGGACAACAGTGTGATTAAATACTTTGTCTGCTTTGTCATTGTTAAATGCCAAAGTTATATTCAGTCCCATTTTATCAAACTGTTTCAAGAAGGCCTGTAAATTGTGAATGTTGCATTTATGTACATCCCAAGTATACACTTTCAGTTACTAAAGGCCTTAGTGCTTTTTTAGCCATCTCCCTTGCATTGACAAACGAAAATGCTAAGGACTTTTGTTTCTTGCAAGCAGGCTCTCCACTTTCCATTTCCACACATTTCTTGTGTGCCTCAGGTGTAATGTGCCTGATTAAATTAGGTTTTAACAAATAGTTTGTACCATATTTTCTATAGTTTATTACATCATTTACAACTTTGCCTTTGTGTCTGAAACAGAAAAAGTTACTCAATAGACCTATGTTTAGAGCTAAAAACAACAAAAATACTCAAGAACATGGGCATGGTAGGGGCTAAATAATAGCTAGCTGGATTTAGTATCAATTCAAAATTTTAACATCCTCATAATTGTAAATATTATCGATTAGTATTAGAGTTAAATTCAAAGAAAATATTCAATAGATCTATTTGGATTATTCCAAGTAGTAAATTTCACGTATGCTGGCTTATTACTACAATTATGTATTTTCTCTAGGCCTACATCTATTACTATGTATATGTATTGGATCTAGGCTACTTTTAAATCCATGCACTATTGTGCCATAAAAAAACAATCTTGCTTGTATATTGTTGCAATACTTCTTACATATCTTGCATACTGCTTTTACAACTTTTTCTCCAGTGTCATCAAGAACAAAATCGTACATATCTTTAAGATCGGGTTCCCAATCATTCAAAGGTTTCTTTGAAATTGGTTTGCCAGTATTTTGAAAGTCATATATGATGATCAACTGCATGATTTGATGCATGTGACAGCATTCCCTTGTAACAGGTCAACAAAAATGATGTTTAAATAGCACGTGTTCGGTTTTAAATAATTTGAGTTTGTTATTGTATAGATGAAATAGCATGTCTAAACATCGGATGTTTATGTATATTGTTGGAGGGGTTTGGCTTTGAATAATTTGAGTTTGTTAATATATATATAAAATGGTACGTTTGAAAATCGGACAATTACATACACTATCAACGATATTTGCTTCTGTAGCAAGGCTATTTATTAGTACAATGCTCAAACTTGTTCTTGCTTAATAATTTTTCATGCAACTTTGGCTGCTGAATACCCACCTTATTGTGCATGCACATCTACGTAAACATTTCTGTTATGGATTGATCACAAACTTCAAAATACTTGAATTTTTGGAAGATTTTGCACAGATCTGATCAGATTCTGGTAACTGATGTTTTGCACAAATCACTTCATGGATTAGTGTCAAAATACTAGTCCTGGTCAATGAGATCTAATAGCAATAGTGGATGTGGCAAGTGGATCTAATCTTCTAGTTCATGGCTGTGTAAACAAATAAGTTTGAAAACTATAATAATTATAAGTAATAATTAATAACTACATTATGATGAGTAATTTATATCAAATTATGTACTGAGGTGAGTGGTAAATAAATTAGAGAAGAGAGAAGACCTAAAGAGTAAATGTCACAATTCTCATACTAGGAGAGATTTGAAGATTTTTTGGCCAGAAGCATGCCAGGGATCTAAGGTTTTGTGATTTGTGCTCTGTTACCACCAAAAAAATATCATGTTCCATATTTTGTAGCCATTGGTGCATTATAAGATTGATGGTCAAATTGCACTATTTGATTAGAGTAACCCACACATTTGCAGTGGAAAGTGTTGACCAGCTGTGATCCCTCTAATTTATTACTCCAAGATTATGGACTACTAATACACATAACCCTCAAGTAGCTTTGATTGAAATTTGATAAACAACAATCTTTGCCAGGAAGCCAACAGTTCCCTTATTTTGTATTATATAGTTTTTCCTGATTGATTTACTTAAACAAGATTTTAGCTAAGGCCCACAGTTCATTGTTAATTAAATTATTTTCATTAAGCATATTCTTAGCCAGTTAATTTTTATTAGATTGTTTTTCCCAAGTGCTTTAGTTAAGCAACCCAGAATCTCCCAGAACACTTGTTTGTTTAAGGTTGTTTTCTCTGATTTCATTAGTCAATCAACTCTTAGCAAGAATCCCAGATTCCACTCATTAATTTGGATATGAATATATAGACATATCTATTTTGTCACAATTTACTTTGTAGACAGTCAAGTGAGACTATATGCTGTGTTTAATAGAAAAGGTACCATGTAATATATAAAACAATTTATTAGGAGAGTTCTTTACAAACAAACGTTTATTCTGGAATCACTATAAAAGGTTTTAGCAGGGTTCATCTATATATGTATTTCTTTAAATAACATAAGATTTGATTAACTAAATTTCCAGGACTTGAAAAACACTAAAAATTATTGTTTTTCATTTTGGGTATTAGGAACTGATGGATAGGACCTTCTAAATACTTTTGTGTGTTAATGTGATCGAGGTTTTATAACAAAGATCATGGGTTTTCCTGTACAATTAACCACAGTTTGAAGTAGTAAGGATGTTGTAATAACAATGTAAAATATTGGGCAAGATGTGACAGCAGTGGGAAATATTCTCTTTGAGGTAACAGAAGTGAGAAGTATTATATATCATGGCAGTAGCAGCAGTATTAGGTATGGTGTAACAGCAGTGGGAAGTATTATGCTAATTATTATACAGAGTAAAATAAAACTTTTTCAGAGTAGTAATAATTCATGATTGTAATTTTCAACTGATCACATTGAAGACTTTTTTTTTATTGGTGTTTCAGTAGGATAATTTGTGGTATGCAGGCATACCATGTATTTTATACCTTCTTATGTTAAAGTAGAATTTTTCAGAACTTGATTGTTTCAGTTATGTGCAGATTTTGCACAAAATGTAGTACAGAGAGTTGTTAAATTGAGTTCATTCTAGCTACCTTCTTTGGATAACACCTGGTCTGCCCATAGGTGGAATGGTTGTAAAGCTGCACATTGTGTGTGAAGTTTGAGAGCAGTGTACTTCAGTAGTAGATCAGGATATATCTAGGTTACAACCACCCTTATGTTTGAATCAAAATGACCATCACATGGGTAGGACTTGTTGCTCTAGGTTAATCTGACATTACCCATCAATTAAGTGATGTGAGATTTAGTCAGTCTGGAACATCATCTTGAGTGAGTTGGTTTTGATAAAATAATAAAGTAATTCACAACTTTAGTAAATTTGGTTGTCATTCATCCACATGCTGTTGATTTGTATTGTGTTGATATAAATTTTGTTTTTAATTGTGTTTCACATTTTGTGTCAGTCCATTTATTTTTTAGCAAAGACACAAAAAAGTATTTTGACTGATAATAGAGAATAAAATTTAAGTAAACAGAAAAACTGATTTTAGAATTTAAAACAGATTTGTGTTTGTCAGCATTTGTATGTGAGACATAGTTTAGAAAATACAATACACTACCATACTGGTACTATACATTGCTGTAACAGCGTATTATGGAATTAAGAAATTGAGTCTTCCTGTCATAATTATCTAACAATGGGGATAAATTTATTGAAAATAATAACTTGACTTGCTTTTTATACAATATTACATTCATCTCCCTTACATCACGTCGCAGTTTCTGCTTCCTCGAGATATTGCTTAACTACCTCACACTTCGTTGCAGCTGTGACACTAGGTAAGCCTTTATTAATGCTTGCATTTTTTTCAGGGGCTCTTGCTTCGAATTTCATCTCTTGGATCCCACTCTGTGGCAAGTGGTGCCTAACCATACACAAGCAAATCCACACTGTACGTCATGTTGATTCACATGTTCTTTCCATGGTTCCGCACGCTTACCTTCGAGATGGGGTGTTTCACAAGATCACTGAATGGTCAATAATCTAGTGAATTATTTGCTTCATAAATAGGCCCAATCCAGACCGTACTACCCATGGACAGCATCGGTAAAGCTGAAGGGAATAGCTGCCCATCCCTGCCGTGCCTTCATTGAATAAATCGGTATGATCTACTTTTTAAAATTGGGTTTTTGTGATCACCCATTGCACTGTCTGAGGTGTAGCCATTTCTCCTGGCTCTCCAATGCACTCCCCACTCCCTTTCTTCTAATGGAGTATGGGAGTTCTTACCACTTGCCAATTCCAAGTTGCTGGGATGGTTGACTATGGAGGCATCCTGCTGCATGGATTCCACATAGATGGCTTTAACCATTCAGTTCAGAGTAAGGCGGTAATGTTCTGCCAGTGTAGAAGGCGTAAAATCCTCTAGATTGTGTGACACATACTACGGAGTTGAGACATCAAAATGCAGTTCACCCCTTTGATTAGGTGCCCTCATCCTACCATTATGTGGATGCTGGTACCCTGCGGGCTGGTGTTGAATATTGAGTGATTAAATCAACTTAAGTCCTCACATAGATTTGGGGTTGTACATCTTCCTCCCTCAATTCTTCCTTCTGTGTAGTGGGTCACAGAAGGTATACGTGGGTTGTTTCCATTTCTGTCCTGGGCACTCCTTCGTTCTCTCTTGCTTTAGAGGTGTTATTGACCTTTGGACATTTCGGACCAGTCTCACTGTCGTGGGAGTTGATTGCATGCGATGGACTTCCCTCGGATACCGCATGATACATTCCTGATCCCTGGCTCAATGCTAATTCTGTGTCATGCTCTGGAATTGGTGTTTTCCTCATATCAATGATTTTGGGGTTTGATGTAAAGCCAGTATGATTCTCATCCTACCTTCGCGTGGATGTCGGTACCCAGTGAGAAAGTTTTGAATGAAGTTGACTTCCCGAGCATGGTCTGCCACGCCCTAGCCTTTCTACACCATGGGGCACAACCTCCATTAACCACTTTACTTCTGTTGGATTGAGTTTCTATATTTTTCTGGTTGGGATCACTTTTCTAACTTATTTTTTCCCATTCAGATGTGCTCCCTTCCTTTTCCACCATGTCTGTTCCTAGCTGTACATGGCGAGGAGATACTTGGTTCAGAAGTGGTGCAGTGCCCCTCCTCAAATCATCTGATCTGTTTCTCTTATCTACAGAAGTATCCTTCAAATGCTTTTGGGGGGTACATTTGTTTTTCCCTCGCACCAGAGGGAAGTATCATATCAGAAGTTATAATTTTCCTGTATTGAAAATGTATTTCCGATAAGTACTTCCCTTTTCTCACACTTTCCACCCTCCTTCCCACAATCTTCCAGTGCTTATGTCATCTGCCAAACTTTGAAGTGATGGTTCAGTAATGGCACATAGAGGGAGTCACATGCATCACGTGATATAGTAGTGCTATCCTGTTGGTGGAGAGATGATGCATGATGATTTGCAAGAGACGTGTTGAAATCTTTGATTCCAATAGGGGGTGCGGAAGGCATGTGGCATGCATTAAGAAAACGTTTGCATGTAGAGGGCAGCACAAAATGGGAAAAGCTAATCTTGTGAGTGGAGGGAAGTACCTATCGGAAATACATTTTCAGTATAGGAAAATTATAACTTTACAGGAAGTTTTAGTTTAAGGATTTTATTTGGTTTGTGTAATGAGCTTCATCTTCCTACAGTAGTTTGTAGATAATGCTACATATAGGTTCTGTAACAGTCTGATGGTGATAGTGTGGCATATTGCTGCAAGAACACACCTAATAATTAAAGAGTAAAATCTGTTTCACACTAAAATTTAATGGCTTTCAGTTATTGTATGTAAGTCTCTTTTAACTTTCCATTCAAATGCTTCAAGAATGTAGCCTGAATGAAAAAGATTAATAAGATCATAATGGTTCATTACCTTGTATACTCATCACTGGAACAGTTGAGAAACATGATTGATTTGTGATTTGCAAGCACACTGTTTTCTATGTCCTTATTTAACATAATGTTTTACAAAATTTCTGCGCATACTGTATAAGTAGTTTTAAGACAGAATGTCAGTAAATGGAACCACTAAGTGCATCTTTTCTTGTTACACCTACTGGATTGAATAACTCAAACTAAAATGCCCCCCCCCCATCCCCGCAGTGGCACTGTGGTATGTCTGCAGATTTAAAATACTAGAAACTGGTTTCGTTACTCATGGTGGGCAGAGTACAGATAGCCAGCCCTTTGACAAGCTTTGTGTTTAACCACAAACCATCAGTCAACTACTCCTCAACCAAGATGTCACATACACTTTCTTGTGTGAAAGGTTTCTATAAAGTAGAGCATACTGTTGAAAAGTAGACAATGAACTTTTCCACTAGCAAGTTAGGTGATACCTCAAGTATTTAACATCCCTTATTTTTGTACTGAGAGTGAGTGTCAGTCATATGGGTAGCACCTGTATTCTGAGAAGAATGGCATTATTGTTTTTATCATGTAATGCCTCCCTTTTATCAGCATGGAACAGAATGATTTAACATCATTCAGATATTCATTTGCTTTAAACACACTGAGAGCTCTCTAGTAAAGTCCAAACAAAATATCCTTGTTTTTACCTTTGATTGTGTTTGTCTGTGTGACATAAAGATTATTTCATTGTGTTCAGTCTCTTTCTTTAAACCCAGTCAAGATTAAGATAATCCAGAATCACTTTGTAATACATTTTCTGTCAAAACCTTCTGTTATTCTGCAGCTCCTACCTGTTTACTCTGGGGAAAATGAGTTTACCTGAGAATACCACAGAGCTAGTAAGAAGGAAAAACTTGGTACCTGTTTTTGTGTAGTTGATTCTTTTACTTGTGATAGGTGTATTTGCCTATGGTCTTCTGAACTCTTGTGCTGTCAAATTGAAGTTCTGCACTTGAGAAAATTGCATTTTCCACAATTCAAAGACATGACTAAGAGGAAGAGTTAGGCACTGAGGAATGACAGCTGTAAGAGAGTTTTAAGGTCTAGGAGAAATACTCTTTAGACATCAGGACTTTTATTGATGTTGCAAAAAGTCCATGGTGTCTTTTTTGCTGTGGTCACATACCTGAGAAGGAGAATTGGCTGGCACAGTCTTGTGAGTCCTATACTGGACAGTGCAATCTGAACAGGACTTGCAGATATTTGCTGACAACAGTAGTTCAACCTCAGCTCTGGTCAATGCCAAGAGTGGAAGTGCTGTTGATGGATAATGTAAGTTAGCCTGAGCTGTTTCACAAGCAGGTGGGTCATATGGCATGATGTGGTGAAGGTAGTGATTTATGGGGCAGTTGTGAGCTGCTCTGTGACTGAAGATATATGAGTGGGTAAAAGCGTGGGGTCATAATGAGTTGATGGATGAGATAATCCTGGTAACTTGATATTCTGTAATGCACGGATAGGAACCTAACACTCATCTAATTATAGGAGTTCTTTTACATGCCAGCCACATTGTATCCCAACTTTTAAGGCTTCTCAGCCTGGTGTTGGCCATGAGTTCATGGGAGAAAGGTTTATGTCACTCCCACAAGTCTCTGTGAATGAGGCTAATAAGATTTTTTACCATGACATTTAAAAAGTACAGCCAAAGAAGGTTTGGACCACTTCTTTAAACATTTTAGACAGGTCACAGTCTGGAATGAACAGATGCAGGGACAGGCAGTACAATGCCTAATGCTGATTCTGTATGGTTCAGCACTTGACTCTTATCAAATTTTCAGATGAGAAGAAGCAGCATGACTGTTGCAATTATGTACAATTTTTCCAAGGTTTGCCTTGACCAACTTAGATTGAACAAATTGGAGAAAGAGCAGGGGAACAAAATAAAATTGGAAAACCAAAATGTATAATTCAATTATCAGAATTTTTTATTTGTAAGCCTAGTAATAGAAAATGCCTCTCAGTCCATCAGAACTGCATAACACTTAATATAAAATAGTTTGAGAGTAATTTGCCATTTAGACCTGATGTAAACTGGAGCCTGGGAAGAAAAACTTTGCAGAGTTAATTTTTGATTCTAAGTTTGTTTTGTTTCAATTTGAATTTATCTGTATCAACAAAAAGCCTTTAAGTGCATTATTTTATATAAATAGAAAATTACTTCTTCCAACAATGGTGCACTTGGTCAGCCATATTGATCACTGGAAATGAAAGGTGTTAAATTAATTTACTTAGTTGAAATAATTGGTTAAAGTTTCCATTGCTGGCAGGAAAAGGCTGCATAATTGAAACATGCCTTTTTTATTCTTTGTAGTTTTTATAAATGCTTAGATATATAAATTAATTAATACTCAATATAGTGCAATTGTTTCATTGGTTTTCTGTAACCAGTTTTCAGGAGGTATCGATTGGAGACAGAAGCTGGACACTCAGCGGGGAGCAGTGCTTGCTAATGAGCTGAAAAACAATTCTTGTAAGCTGGCGAAATGGACCGTTCAAGCTCTCTTAGCTGGGTCTGACAACATCAAGTTTGGGTAGGTTTTTGTATTTTCTTTAAATGATTGTTGGAGCTGTGATTTAAATATTTTATGATTTCCAATGACAAGAATATACAAACCTCTTGATATAGGATTGGTATTAGCTTAATAAAATATAAATCTTATCTATATTAGGGCACTTTTTCTCTTAAAAGAAGGTCATGCATAATTAATATTTAGATATAATATATATATTTTTTATGAAATTCTTTACACTAAAGAATATACTGTTTCTTGTTCTTTTACTGCTTTTTGAATGATTTCAACAGTCAACATCATAAAATACTTAGGCTTGGCTAGTGCTAGCCTGCTGTTATTTTTGTGGAGCAAGTAAGTGTCTGCACATTTTGCTCTTTTATGTTGATTACACAGGAAAAAATAATGAAAAACAAATTACATTTTTCATGCAATCCATATAAAACTTTCTATCGTACTTGACTCAACCACATATAGTTGTGTTCCAAAGCCTCTTACCTCATATTTATGTAAACCTGCTACTTTACTACCTCATCAGATGAAAATATACCTGCTGAATGTACATGGGTGGACAATGTCTGGATCCAAGGAAATGTAATATGAATAACAGTTTTGAAAAATCTGGTCATATTATGTCTTATCAGGTTTTAGTAATTGTATCATATTGTAATAAATATCATAGTATGAACTCCAAAGGAACAAGGGATGATTTGTAACACACTTATAAAACTTTAACTAAAAGGTAACTTATGACTGAGTGACATGGAAATTTCTGCTTGATGAGATCAATTCATGCCTGTTTGCCACTAGCTGAAAAGCTGGAATAGATGTACAAAAGTTAATTGTATGTCAGTAATAAAAAGTAGTAAACCTTATATGATTGAAGTATCAAAATTCAGTTTCAATATATATATTTTTATTCATTGAAAAATAAGATATTCATATATTCACAAGATAATTTATAAATTTTAATTTAAAAAAGAGGAATAGGGATATTAAAAAATACAGAAGCAAATATTAAAATGTAAAGATTATACTTTCAAGCCTATAACTAGGTACTCTTTAAAAAAAGTAAAAAAACAAATTGATGAGTATTGTAGACATATAATTTTTGCATTTTGATTCAACCTGTTTCTGTACTTTTTCGACAGTCCTGTTCCCCTTTTAGATTAACAGTTTTTAATTATCTTGTTTCTTAAGTTTTTTATGGAGAATAAATTTTAAGCTACATGAGTGCATGTGCATTCAGTTGAATGTTACATGTTTTTCAACAGTTTATTGCTGCACTGACTTTTTTCCACCCAACCATTATTTGCTAAGCCAGGTGGTTTTGTGCCTCAGGTTTCATGTTCAACAACTGTTAAGCACAAAGGAAGCAACAATGTTGCATATATTATCTATTTATAGTCACGTAAATCAACTTTTATTGAAAAGTAATGAACTTTTAACCCTTTCAAGACAGGTCATCTCATTTGTTGACTACTATTTCATGAATTTATGTCAGTAAGTTTGGTGTCAAACTGTAGATTATAATTCAAGTTTTAGTACTATGTGTTACTCAATATTTTAATTTAGAAGTAAATATTAAAACAGATCTAAATATTGATTTTTATGTGTCACGTGGTATGTTGGATACAGCTTTGATTCAAATTAGATGTCTGTGATGTCCAAATACAAAGTATATAGTTTCTTACAAATTAAAAACTCAAATTACCAATACTGACAAGCTAGAATGTAAAATAAGAACCTCCTATCTTTTCCATTTGTTGAAATATCGCTATATTTAGCGAATCACACACAGCAGCCCCGCCCATTTCTTCTATTTTTTTAAATACTTCGTTATGTACACCTGCTTAGCTCCTTCTTGGCTTTATAACCAATCAAAAGCTTAGAATTTCCCCCCATGTGGTTTTCTTGAAGTTGGAAAGTTCTCAAGATTTTATTGTTTTGTCTCAAATCTGGGAAGGAAGAGTAAGTGAAAATGTTGTTTGAAATATCATATTTTTTAGACCCAAATACAGCTTACTTACTAAGCCTGATAAATTAATAATGGATTTCTGTGATATTGATATTGTAATTTATGATTTTTAATTGTTTCAAAATGTGTATATGAAACCTAAAAAAGATTTTGTTTCACATCCTCCACATGCAAAATTTGACAAGGCTTAGCAAATGACAAACAAGTACAAAGTTCATAAGTAGAAGAGATCATTGTTTCTATACTTCTTTATTTACTGTTCTGTGTTTGAAGAAAAGTAATTGGAATTAAAGAATTTATTTGTAAGTAGTAATAATAATATATATATATATAAAAGTATTTTCAATCATAAAATCATTACTTAAAAAATCTTAAAGTTAATTAAAAAATCTGATATTTTGTCTACAATAGCATTGTAATGTTTATTGATAATCTGCAAAATTTTCTGAAGGTACGCATACTGTATTAAAAGTTATAGTATGAAAACTTTATCAAGCACAAAAAAATTATAAAATCATCCTTTGGGACCGAGCTGTAATGAGAGAGTTAATCAAAAACTGAGTTACTTGATTTGATATGCATCAAAAAAGCTAGTTATGTTACTACACAGAACCATATAACTGTTGAAAGCCCATGGTTATGTACTGTAACATTCAATTTGTCTTTTATATATATAAAAATCAGGTCCAGATATTGTAGGAATTTATAAGATGTTCACGTGTACAGGCTGTATGTATAGATAAATAATTCTTCTGTATTTAGTAGATAATACTGCTCATTTCAAAAGATGCATAAGATATGATACATGTAATTTGTTAATTGTAATAATGAACTTCATAAAGCTTTTGCCCATGATTTTTCACATCAATAAAATGGGTATGATAGATTTTTTTTCCCATTAAATCAATATAATAATAATAGTAGATCAGAAAATACATAAACTTTTGTGTCTTGTAATTAAAGTGAAATTTCTGTTTATGAATTTGAAGTAGATTTATTTATGAATCCATCAACAAACTTGTGATGAAAGTAAATAATGCAAACTTAAAATTATTTTGCTTGTCAGTTTGAAAAATTTACACATGTTTACAACTTATGATTTTAGACGTTTTAATAGCGTGGTTTTTGTGATGTAAAAGATTAATAACTAAAAATAAACCCAGATAGAAAATTTCAGCTGGTTGAGTTAGCTGTTGCTGGATGTTTTGTTTGTAATGCTTAATAACAAAATATCAGTTGTGCATCTTCATTTTTAGAAATTGGAACTACAAGATATTAAAAAATTGGAAGTTTTTTTTTGTTAGTTTGACTTCTTGTTATTCATTTTGCTAAGCTATTGTTCCATTCTGAATATTTGATATTTTTCTTCTGTGTAAAATTACTACCAGATATATGTAGCTGTTATCAAATGCTTTTATTACAAAATGATTTAATTACATTATAGATGTATTTTTTGAAAAGAAGAATATATATTTCATACATTTTTCAGATATGTCTCACGTATTCATGTTCGAGATTCTTCCAAACATGCTATTCTTGGTACTCAGCAATTTAAACCCAAGGAATTTGCTGACCAGATTAATCTTAATATGGACAATGCATGGGGCATCTTACGTTGTATCATTGATAACTGTATGAAGCTGAAGGAAGGAAAGTATCTGATAATGAAAGATCCAAACAAGGTAGCTTAAAGTTTTCGTTTTCATTTTTGGTTACTTTTTCTTCAAAGTTTTTGTGTGGCATAATATCTAATTAAGAAATTTACTAGTCGAAATTTTGTAAAGATGACATCAGAATATCACAGCAACATTTGAATATGGTGTTGCGTTTCTTGAATCAGCATTGTGTATTTAGTTTCTAAAAACAGAATTTTTAAACTAATCTTTTCTCCCCAAGACTTTCTTAGTAGGTTTGATAAACTAATAATCAAATTAATTTCTGTTAGCTTCAGTATGATTCTAGTTCTTAAGACTTTTTAGTAATAAATCACTTGTGTACTTGCAGCCTGTTATTAGATTGTATGACATTCCTGACAACACTTTTGAAACAGAGGAAGAGGAGGAAGATGATGATGATGAAGAGGATGATGATGATGAAAGGGAAGAAGAAAATGGTAGACTAAAAATTCAAACATAAATGTCGTAATATTAAAAGAAATAATGGTAATACTAACCAGGAAAATTGTGTATGGAGGATTTTAAAAGATTTAATATAGATTTGGAGTTAGGTTTAAGGTTTTTTGCAGAGTAAGTAAATTAATCTTAAGATAAATTAGAAAAAAACTTCTAAAGAGCAGTTATGTAGAATTGGAATTCACCGTATATTAAACTAATCACAGGTTGCAGTAAAAGTATTTTATAGAGTCACTCGGTATTTGAAGGCATGTTAAAGGCTGTTTAATAGTTGTGACAAATTTTTTGTATGTATGTGTGAGTGTGTGTATACATACAGACTTGTGGTTACATGCTGCAGCCTGCTTCAGACTAAGCTTTATTTTTTATTTCCTCTGTCAGTTACTTATTATGAGTCTTAAAAAATATATAAATAATTCATTTGTTAACTACATGTGGCAAGGTTTCTCTATCAATTGAATTACCTTTAAGACCACTGAAATACTAAGAACTAGTTTTGTGTATATTCTGTGTTAGTCATTCAACTGCAACCTCGGTTCATTGCATTCTTGCACTATATTCAGGGCAGCATATTTAAAATTGTAGCTGAAACATTGATACTTATCTAGGAATATATTTTGTTTGTAAAGGATATAAAGAAGTCTTAAATATTTTAACTAAAAAATAAAACGTTTTTGTTTCATAAATATTGCAAAATATTTGGCTTATCAGACAGTACTACATATATTTGACACTTCTTTGCAAATCATCTTTAAACTTAGATGGTTTATACTGTAGAAACCTTTGCCACAGTTTACTCTTAGCAGAGACAAAAATATTAATTTGAGATTCAATTTAAAACATATTTTCAAACTGTGATTGAGAAAGTATATAATTCATGAAAAAATCATTGCTATTTGAAATTTTTCATTGGAAATTGGCAAGTGGGAATCAGAATTTTTTAAGTTTTACTATATTTATAGTTTTAGTACAGGAAAACTAATGGTGCACAATACATATTTGACTACTAGCATCTCTGGTTCTACACATATTTATTGTTTATCCAACTATTAAAATATTTAGATTTTTTTGTAGATAAGAGGTGTTGAAACCATATTTGAACTAGGAGTGGGCATACATTTGGGAGTAGTAAAAACCTAAATATTGCTACTGACATTCTGTTGAAATATACTTGGTAGAATAGACTGTTACTCCTCTTGTAAACCAGTACTACATGTAATAAGATTTTAAATTCTGTCTTTCACAGGGCATTCTCTAACATTTGGAACAGCTCATTTGAATTCATGTTGGGGTCCTGAGCTGCCTAAGTGTATTTTTAACTTAGCGTGTGGTGTAGTAGGTTTGTTCTCCATAAAATTCTAATAGTGCAAACAGTGCACGGTAGTTAAGAATGGCTTAATATACCATGACATTTATAACTTCCCTTTTTTTAATTATTACTAATGGACCAACTAAAAGCTGTTTGAAACATGGCTATATTGTGATATTCTGCCTCCACCAAACTTTAGGAGAGCAAGTGGATTTGAATATTTTAAGTACTTTGTGCTACCAATATTGCATTCAAAAATTGTTCATCGTTAAAGGTTGAGGTTTTTTTTTCTTCTTCTTCCTGTTACTTCTTGATATGCATGGTTATTCTGTAGGAATACATAAGTTCGGGTGTGTTCTGGTACTTGTTTGTGTGTGTTAAAAAGAATAATGCAATTATCATGATTTGTTTCTCTACTGGATCCCCTCTGTTTCTTTGTGACTGCTGTTATAGTTATTACCTTGATCTTAGTGCACAGCTAGTTTCACAATGCCGTATTCTTGCACGTTACTGAGGGATTGCCCACTACCTGAGTAAGTGGACCTACCAAAGTATGAGTGACATGTTTTTTACAGTCTCCATTACAAATGAAACAATCTTTGAAAATCATTTGAATTAATTATCTTTGTAATGAAATATCCAAATGTCATGTTCATATGTGTTTTCTAAAAATCATTATTATTTCAGGTACAACTGAAGTCAATAACTAGTTGAACTTCTGGGTTACTCATTTATAAAATTTTTAGGACAAGAATTTTATCAGAAGTTTCATCAAAAAGTGCATATTGTAGGAAAGTAAAGCTATAAAATATAAGATTATCACTGCTACATAAATTTTGTAATTTGCAAATAATGTTTTGGGTTTTACAAAGAATATTTAATACTAATTTTTGTCTGCCTAAAGTATTGAGCTTCAGATTTTGTTTTTGATAAAATGAAGCTATTGATGTTAATACTAATATAGTGTATTCTTTACAGAGGAAGTCCAGGGTTAATGTATGAAAGTTTAATCCTGAAGACAAGGCAGTTTACCAGCCTAGAACAAGAAAGTAGTTCTTGACTGCTTATTGTCATTTCCTTTGATATCCTGAAATGTTTTCTTTGGTTATGATAATTAAATAAAACCATTTTCAAAATTTTGTTTTGTCTTTAATTTTATCTAAATTTCAGTGTGAAAAGAAAAAAATATATAGTGCTAGGTGTATGTTTTGAAGCAGAATATTTTGTTATAAAACCAGTAAAGATTTCTAATTTGTATTTTTTGATAGGTAGTTTAGGCAGAGTATTCATATTGAGTTGACTATGAAATGGGTGGGAGCTGCCTGTCAGAGAAACACTCATAGAAATATATATGTGACTATACAATACTTATGCAGCTTAAAAGTAGAGGAGGATGTTTCAAAAGTCTCGTGCCCTACTATGGATTTGTTTCAGAAGAATTGCTTAAAAGTTGAGATAACCAAATTATTAATCACCATCATTCATACCATGTTGAAAGCAGGCTGGTTGACAATATTTGATATTTTTGGTGGCTGATTTTATCTGCGAGTGGGAGAAGCTGGATTTGCATAACCATGTTCCGAGATGCAAATAATGATGGTGTGGATAAGTTAAGTACTATGTATGTGATGAAGAGAACTGTTTGTGGAGGATTCTGTTGTTAAGCATATTGAGATTCCACAGGCAGTTATCACAGTTTGTGATGTTGTGTTTTTCATCTGTTTTATCAGATGCTGGTAGATATGAGGTTATCTTACTTTTGTGGAATGATATGGATTTTTTGGTGCATTCAGATTTGACAGATGGTGAAAGAAATCTGTGAGGCTTATGGTGTGGTTAGTCATACTGTGGTGATATAATTTTTTGGCATGCTGGAATATCTGTTTTACGACATTCTAATTTCGAACTTGCGAGAATTTGACTGGGATGTAAAGAATATTGCGTAGTTTGGTAAAAAGCCCATGTATTTACACCGGTATTCAGTTTATTTTGGTTTCTATTACTGGAACAAGTTCATCTCTCCTTTATGTTATCGAGGTATTGGATCCTTTGGGAAGAAACCTGTTTATTAATACAAAAATATGATTACTAGCATTGTATTTGGCTGAGGATGACTTGTACTGCGACTGCCCTCAGTTCATTTCTCATTGCCGTAATCAGCAGGGGCATAGTGATATGCTACCGTAGTGAAGGCTGCCATCGCATTGAACCCTCACATTCAACAGTTATTTACCTTGAGAGAAAACAAACAACAACATAGGCATTATTTCGTTCCGATCCCGGGGGGGGGGGATTGAGGGTTGCGCCTTCTTGTCTGCCAAGGGACGAAAAAAGAAAGATGATAATAAATGTACAAAAGGAGAGACAACACAGAACCTTGTGGGACTCCAGCATGTAGTGTGAAAGTGCGAGAGAGAATCCCATCAATCTATATAGCGGCGCGCTGCCTGTGTAGAAAAGAGGAGATGAGACGAATAATTTTTCAACAGCGAAAATCGCGTTCAGGTAATTAACGAAAATCAATAAGTAAGTTTGTTATTTAAACATACTTCCCAAGATTAACTATACAGAGGAGACACCAATATTTAAAATATTTAAATATTTAAAAACAAAAACTACCAAGTAAGTAGAAATAATTTTCC